>NW_020451271.1:1162379-1174053 GCF_003343035.1 Apteryx rowi
CGGCTGCCCCGCGGGGGAGGGGCGCAGGTAGCGGGTCCGGCCGGCGGCGTGGGGGAGGCGGGAGCCTCCCGCCGGGACCGCCGCGGCGCTGGCAGAGTCTGTGAGGCGACGCTCGTGGCGGCGGAGCTGTTCTCAGTGTCCCGCAGCCTGGTGGCACGAAAGCAGCCGATACCCTGTTTCCCCGGCTGTGAAACCCCCCCTCGGAATGATCTCGTTCAGGAGCACAGCCGGCGCCCAGCGCTCGCTCTGTTCCTGTGCCCAGGCTGCTGCGGTGCGCCCCCCTGCGCCGGCGACCGTTGGGGGGGCTGCTCGCGGCGGGGACCGGCAGCCCCCCTGCGCCGGCGACCGTTGCGGGGGCTTCGCGGGGCGCGGCGCGGAGGCAGCGGCCGCGCTGGGCTTCCCGCGAGCCGCGCTGGTTCGGGGTAACGGGAGCCTGAGGTGTAACGTTTCCGCCCCGGTCGCCGAGGCCGGTGGCGGGCTGTTTGCTGTGTTTCCCCCTGGATGCGCGCACTGAGGGAGCGCAGAACAGCCCGGCGGGGCAGGCTGTTCCGTTGGTGTGCGGGTCCCTCTCCAGGAGTCGGCGTCTTTACAAGGGTAAATTTCTCCTTAGCACAAGAGAGTTAATAAACTTGAAGAATTCTCCCCAAATTGAGGGGGAAGGGCACAAAGTCAGGGCAAAACGCAAGTGCCCACCCCCTCGCCGTATTCTGGGTATGGGACCTGGTTCCTCCTTGGCATAATTAAGCCTGGCCACTTTTTCGCTTGCTCTGAGGAAACGTTTTAGCTCCTTCCTTAACGTTGTATTTACCTCACTGGTCAACAAATGCTCTTTGTACACGGCGCGGTTAGTGGTGAAGGCGCTCCTGTTGCTGTGCGAACATGGAGCTGTACTGTTGTGCGAGGGCAAGGAGAAGTGCTGGGAGAGGTGTGCAGGGGATGGTTTCAGCAGTAAAATGCTTCCCTGCATCCGAGGCTGCATTTGTTGTGCTCTCTGCAAGGGCAGCCCAGCTTGCCCCCTCCACGCACATTCAGCCAGCGCTACTCCCGGGATCCCCCCTAGCCCTGGCCTGGGCTGAGGTGCCCCTGGCCTGTGCAGTGTGGCACCTGGCTCCCCGAGTGGCTATTTCCTTCAATGTAGCTAACCTGCTTGGAACAAAAATTAAGATATGTAGGGGTTTTTAAACCTCATTCAATGTGTTTTATTGTTTATAATGATATCCTCAAAATAATTTCAGCTTCTCACATTAGAAAACTACTGCAGGGGAGGAAGAATGCTTTCTTTCACTTTACTTTTGTATTTGGCAAAATGAGGAGGAGAGAAGAAGCAGCGAAGTTAAATATTTTGATCCTTAAGGGGTTACAGAAGTGAGCTTTTTTGTGTATAAATATAAACCTTTTAACAAGAAGAACATGTGAATGCACCAAAAATCTTCCTGGATTGTATATCCCTTCACATGACTTCTGTACCAACGTTGACTTTAACTTTAGTATAAACCAAACTGGTCTCATCTAGAGAAAAAACAATGTGGAGAAAATGGAAATTCCCCTTAAAGTCAACTTTTCATTAAAGACTTTTGCAGTGGATTCTGTACTATATATGGCATTTAGACACTGAAGTTTCATCTTACAAAAATGAAATAATGTTTTCTGTTTTCTCTAAATCTTAAAACTCAAAGAGGTGCTGAAAACTTGCAAGCAGGCATAGTGCATATTTGCCTGGACATCTCCTTCAGTTTTAATTTTCTTTTTTGACAGGTAGAGTATACCACAGGCATGCCTAGACATTTGAACGTTTGGAGCAGTTTGTCATTTAGGGGGCAGATAACTAAACTGAAAACTCAAACTGAAACCATAAAAACTCTTACAGATGAACTCCCTTCTCCTTTTTTAGCCACCCAATACCCCTGTTTTAGATGGGTTTAAATATATGGAGAAATATATTGTATGTAATGCATACTTTTAGATGCACACTAATAGTATGTATACATTGAAATAGTATTTAATAGAAAGACAAGCAGCATCTGAAAAGCACATAAGCTTAATTGATTCCAGACACAACTGGCCTGGATTTTGTTTCCTCTTATTCCAACTTTCTGACCTTGTAAAAATTATCTTGATTGTGTTATACTAAAACAAGGCCATGATCTTGCAAAAACTACCATGTGTGTTACTGCTGAGCACTATTGAGTAAAGGGCTGTATATGGAACAAATGTTGACAACATTAGGCCCCAGGTTCATTTATTTGTTTTCCTTTGCTTATATCTGATCATGGTTAAGCAATAGTCTCACTTCTGCTAAAAGCTGGATTTGTGTTTTTATTTTAAAAGAGATGAAAAACATGTAGTAAAACTTCTGATTTGGGGTGAAGGATAGGTTTTTAATTCTTACAGTAGTTCAAGCTGCTGGAATTTTATGGCTTTTGGACTTGGGGAGGGAACAGTGAGGATTTTAAAAATATGCATTGCATGTAATTTTTTTCAGTACACTTTTTTTTTTCTTGTGTAGTACATATCAGTGTTTTTCAAAAGATTGTTTCTAGGGATGAAAGTTTAAGTTCTTACTGGCTTTGATGCTAACTTTTATGATGCTGTTATGCCTGGGTATAAATATGAAAAAGGACTGAGGACAGTATAAAGTGTTAGACATGCTGCCATCTCTGGCACTAGAGAACTTAATGATGTATAATTATATTTTCTGCCTGACAAAAATCCAAAGCCTAGATACGCTGATCTTTTTATTGTGGTAACTAACTGCTGCTTCTTTTATTTGGGAATCTTCAGCTTGCTAGCCTTAAATCTCTGTGAAGGGTTGTGACAGAAAAACGTCTTTCCAGCTTGTTGAACTGAACACATGATCCCTCTCTTTACTTCTCCAAAGGCTCACCCACTCCCTCCACACACACACACACACCCCCCAGGATCGAGACTAAACTATGTATTTGTGTCTTTTTCAGAAGGGCTCCCGTGGGGCAATGCTTGTAAGCCCTGGGATTGCCTGTTAGGTAGCAAGGAGGCTTATAGAAAGCAATTCCAAGTGGAAGTGGGCCTTTTCCTGCTCCGCCCTCCATACTGTTGCCATTCATTTTCATCAAGGCCCTGAGAATTGCTTGCCTTTAAGACTAAGCCACAAATGTAACAAAGCTGTAGTCACTAGACCAAGTAATATCTACCTTTTTTATGTTGATTCAATAACATAAATGTTTGGGGGAGTATATAGTGCAGCATGTCAAGTTATTGTACCCATACAAGAACAAATGTAACTAAAAAATTAAAGAATACCTTTAAAGAAAACCAGTAGCTCTTATGCAAAATTAAACTTGTTTTCTAGGAAGTTGGCATGAATAAGGATGCCATCTTGTCTAAGCTTTTCGTAGCTCCATTGTCAATTTTTCTTATTTTCCTGCAGATGGCAAGGCAGAGATGATGTGTAACAGATTATTTGTTAAATAAAAAAAACCTGACTGCATGTGCAGCATTTGGACTCAAAAGTCATGTTGGTAACTTACCACACCAAAAATGGAACAATGAATATTAGTGCTAACACTGTATCTGTGGTCTTTGCCTTCTAACCACCGTTTTACATCTTATTTTCTCTTAAGTTACAGAAGACCTTAAAGTGAAATCCTGCCTTCTTAAAAGCAATATTATAGTCTGTGCTCTCAGTGCTAAAATATGATGTGTTCTAGCTTGCATTTATTAAGAGAGAAAACTATTGGTCCATTGCTTAAAAGTTGTGCCATTCAGTGCAGTGATACTTGGTGCGCAGCCTGCTAAGTGTGACCTGTGGCATTACAAATGCAATGCACATCTCCTCCCTCCTCTGCAAGCACAAGATGAAGACACAAGGTTGTATTGCCTTAACTGAAATAAACAATTTCTGTTCATCTGCTGAGAATGTACAAGTAAATATGATTGTGCAAGTTGCTTGTAATACACAAAGTATAAACAAACTTATGCATGTGAAAGGTGAATTTTTGGCAGATTTCCAGGGGAGTTCCCTTCATGCTGCAGAGCCGAGGCATTTCTCTTTAAGGACAAGACAAACTGTAGACATTTATGCAAGACACAAACAGAAAAGATGCAGAATGGAGCGATACAAAATGAGGTGTTTTGTGGCAGTGTTTTTAACACTGGTCTGTGACTCTAGATTTATTTATTCATAATTGACACTTGCTGGTGTTGAGCACCTCTGCTTCCACATAACATCAGCCTGAATGACAAGCACTCAGCATCTCATGGGATCAGACCTAACGTCTCTTTTGTAAAATGGGTATGTGGGGTGGGGTGTCTTTATCTGTGAGTTGGTATTTTCAGAGGATATTTTCTTAAATTCAAATTTAAATTCAGTATTTGTAAAATGCAATGAGTGGTACACTGTTTTAAATACTTTAACAATAAGACTCTACCCTGTCAGTGTCACCTTGCCTGAAGTGCTGTGCAAGGGATACACATTTGACTGGATTGTGAAAAGCAATGAAGATCATACAAGTAAGTTTAAGTCCTTACATGCTTACTTAATGTATCGCAGACTTTTGGAATATCCCAGTACCCACAGTAATTAATGCAGGCTATTGTGTGTGCATGTTATCTTTTCCTCCCTAGTGTGCTGTTTCCATAGGATATCAATTCATATTCAGAGTTTTGGCCCTTCTCTGTAAGTGCTCTGTGCCAATGAAATGAAGACCCCACCTGACAACTTTGCTACTCTGTCACAATAGGACTCTACAATAAACTTTAAATGTAACTATCTCTGAAACAGTTTTCTCGGGGATGGGTCTGAACTACTGGAAGGAATAATTTACTTTACTTTGTCTCCCCTCTACAGATGTGCAGTGGTTGTACATATGTCCCTATATGCTTCTGAAACAAAATGTTCCATGCACACCCTTCTTGAGAGAGAAAGGACGAGAGAGCGAGGGAAAGAGAGTCATTGGTGATGTCTCTACCGTCTGCTGTAAGGCATTGAGATACTACTGTGATAAATACAGTGTAAGAAAACACAAAGGATAATATAGATTGGTGTAATGCCCAGCATGTTTGTGAAATGTCTCAGTTACACCAAGCTCGAAGGATGGTGACACCATGGATGATCAGAAACCAACATGAACTTAATAAATGGAAAAGTGAAATTCAATTAAAACAATCACCAATTTCTTTCCACAGGAAGGAGAAATCAAATACAAATGGGGAATAACAAGTTAGATGGTTATATGGGGTGTGTAGAGAATCACTAACAAAATGGCAATGGACAATGCAATACTCTTGCAAAATGCAATGCTCTCTTAGGATTTATCAATAGGTGGCATATGTAAGTCATAGAGTAAGGCATAAAGATGACTCCACTAAGTGCTGGTAAGGCCTCAGCTGTAGCATTGTGTTTGGTTTTGTGTTCTGAGCTGAAAAAAAATGCAAAGAGTACAGGGCAGAGCAACAAAGATGAAAGATGTAGAATATAAAAGGAAATGGTGAACAAAATAAATATGCTGAGCCTGGAAAAGAAGTTTTAGGGGGGATTTGACAAATTTTCCCATGCACAAAATGTTAGAATAGGTTTGATCAACTGTTCTTGAACGCTGGGGGAGGATGAGGTAAATCAGCTGTGTACAGAGGAAGGATGTTTTAGGTTGGATATTAGGAGGGTGGGGGGGTGATTTAAGCTGAATATTGGAGAGGRAGGGTGAAGATACAACAGCAACTTTCTAGTCATTGTTATGGTGAAATAGAAGAACAAGCTACTCGGAAAGTTAGGGTATCTGCTTCATTGAAGGTTTCTAAGAACAGGTTACAAACATCTGTTGGGGATTGTCTGGGACTACTTTATCCTATCTTTGTGCAGCCGGCTGGGACCAGATGGTCTCTTCAGATCCCTCCCAGCCCTGTGTCTCTAGAAGTTTACCAAGGAGGGAGGGGAGTGAACCTGAGTTTAATGAGAAAACTATCATCTCGTTCGTTGATTCTCTTTCAGAGTAGAAAAAGAATTGGAGGGAAATCACGTCTAACTTAGGTGTATGAGTGAATAGACCCTTTTGTTGTTGTTGACCGGCAATTTTATGAAGTCTTTACAAAAAATACATGGAAGAATTATAAATCTTAACACATATGAGGTGTTCCTTACTGCCTTTTTAGTTTAACAGTTTTAAGACACACTTTTAAATGCATCTTTTTCTCAATTAACATAGGTAACAAAAATAACAAGTTTATGATTATTTTTTCAAGGATACTATTATTGTGCATTTGGCTGTATGTTTTAAATCCCTCTCCCTCCTCTCCCCCATTTTAAAATAAGTAACAACCACATGTTTAGGTATTTCTGAATGTATTCTGGATACTTCTTGAGTATTTTAAAGCAGAAAATAATAGTGACAAATAACTCCTGCTCTCTAATCCATAGAAGGAACAAGTTGTTCAGGACCTTGTCTGAAAAACCTTTCTTGAAGGAAAGCTGAATGAAAATGTGCATGTCAAACTCTCACTTCCTTGGCAGGTGAACTCTGTGACTTAAGCGGTGTTTCCCACACTCATGAGCACCTTCCCTGTTGCTCCCTCCTCCCCCAGGCTGAGATAGGAAGTTCCAATGAAATGTAGTTGCTGTGGAAAGTCCTGCTCACAGAAAGGAGACGTGATCTCTCAACTAGTCAGATCCAATTTTATAGGCGGCTCTGAGTCAGGGTGGAGCCCTTGAACTGAACTTTGTATTTAAGAAGGAAGTGATGTCTGTGGCAGCTTGTGTTGCTAAGCAGATGAGTTGCTGTATTTTTATGTCAGCTGATGCTTTTGTCGGGTGTGTGACTTCATTCTTAGATATGATGTGTTCCATTTATTAAGGACAAAGGTCAGAAATTGTCAGCGTTGCGATAACTATGTCTCTCCATATAAGAAGAGGCATGTTCTACTGAGCAGAGATGGAAATGGGAGTCTTTACTTGCTGCTTCTGCAGGGTGAAAACAAAACTGACTGTGAAACTGTTGGTTCATGTCACAGTCCAGGAGCAGACGTCCTCACAAGCAGGGTTTGTGTGGTGTAGGTTGGTTTCCTAGTATTGTTCCATTTTTATAAGAACTCACTGTCATTCCTGATTAAGGAGGTGGCCTGACTAACCTTGTGTCTTGTCTCCAATAATAATCAGAACTGGACCACTGAGGTGAGCAACCAGGCACTAATTTGTGTAATATAGAAATTTAGATTAAAAAAAATCTAAGTGATCTCGCTTCTTATTTTAGAAAATTTAGTGGTGAATTTGTTTAAGAGGAGAGCAAATTGTTTTTTCACCTCTGTACTGCCGGCACTTCAGTTAGTGTTGCCTTCCAGCCATCCAGATTATGATTAGTAAATGGTCTACTTTTGGATTACTTCTGAGAGACTTGGTGGAGAGTGCAGACAGGTTGCCTGTGTATCAATGCAACCACAGTGATGAACCTTAGCGTGCCACACGAGAGGGCATTTCTACAGGTTCCTCCTTTAAAATCTCTGGTTGGATGCTCTAGTTAGCCTTGAGAGAGGTATGTTTTGCTATCCTTCCTCTGAGAGCTAGCATTACTATATCAGAAAACTTGCGTGAAACAGAACAAATCTTTAGAATAGTGTTACACCTATTACACTCCCTAGTGTGTGGCAACTGGGAACACTTAGGTCCCTCAAAGAGTTTTGACCATATAAGGCCTGGCAGGTGAGTGGCATTTGGACACAGACTGCCAGAGGCTGCTGCCCCTCTGCTGTTCTGGTTCAGTTCCTCAGTTAAGGAGTTCCCTGCCAGAGATGTGGCTGTTTGGGCCAGTTCCAGCTTTTGTCACTCCTGCTGGCTTCAGTTTCAAAAAAAAAAAAAAAAAAAAAAAGTCTACCCTGCCTTGCCCTCTGTTCCCTTAGCTTGCTGATGCCACAGGGTGGCTCCTTGTAGCACAAGTATTTCTAACACTTTTAACTTTTCAGCTGAAGTTGTTAACATTGTTAGCTCTAAGACAAGTCTATTGCTTCCTGATACTAACCACTGTCCATGTGCTTTCAGTGTTTCGACATGCTGTAAGTTGAACACTTTCTTCCTGAAAAGGGAATATTGTTTGTCTTTAGCACATGGCATGTCATCATCATCTGTGTCTTTTGGCCACTTTACTTTCTCAGTCTTGTGTGTTTCCATTGCTGCCTTATTTTTGATAAGCTTTGAGTAAAACTTTCACTTGCGAAAGAAAAAGAAACCATTGTCTTTAATTTTCGCCCCTTCTCCATTTGGCTGAAGTAATGTTCAGAGTTGAAAAAAACATGTGAGTGTGTTTTCAGGTCATGCAATTTAGGAGCCACTTCCCACCAATCATGGGACAAAATATAATGCCTTGGATTATTTGAGGCTGTGGAATGACATCCTGAATACCAAGCACTGCAAAGCACAAGTCTGCTGATCAGGAGTCAAAGATTCAGTTTTGTATCTCTCCTTGCACACATAGAGAGAAAGGTAAAAGAGAGGCTGTGAGATGAGTTGTTCCTGAGGTTTGGGGTTTATCTGTACAGAATTTCCCTGGGAACTACATGTTCCTTCACCAAAGCAAAGCAGCCCTGTGGAAGAAGCTGCTGGGGGGTTATGGAGCTGGCACAGGTACTTTCTGTTGGAACCGATGAGCAGTTTGAACCATTGCAGTGCTCAGGGTGTGAGGAAGCAGAAGTACTTACAGAGCCTTTTTAAAGCAGTGTTGCTCTGGGCTCATCATGCACAGTCCTTAGCATTAGCAGCTCTCAAATAAGCAAAATGCCTGGACTGTGTTGTCAAGAATGAGGTGTATGTTTGTGGCCTTAAGGTCTAACTGTGCCTAGCGTTTTTGGGGGCTCTATTCATCAATGTTGTAAGATGTCATTCTGCCCTCTTCTGATGTGACAATGTCTAGACCTTGATATCGTATTTCACTATACCTGCCTTTTAAAGCAGATGCTGGTTCTTCAAAGGCTGCTGAATAACCTTCCTTTACATTTTAGTGTGATAGTAAATCATTTGCATTTTGTAATACTGATGTTTTAAATGCTAGTCACTAATCTCTGTGCCATATTTCTTATGAAGTACATTAACTTATCTCTGAGTAATTATGCCTGTCATACACAGTGACTTGCTCAGCTTTGTACAAACTATCCCCACCTTGAAAGTTTACCTAGTTAGCTAAAGTGTAGCAATTCACTTGGGTTTTGTTGGTACACATACCCTTGCTCTGCAACTGCTGCTGAAATTCTCTGCCATTAATGCAAATTCTTTCTAATCTGCTAGCCAAATGGCTCCCTGCATCAGACGGATTACTTAGTTCCAACAGCATACAAAGGGCTGGGTGATTACAAGTGAATTTTCACTCCTGTCATCCCTTGGATATTTTAATAAGCTGTTATCAATAAGGCTAATCATGAAGACTTCCATGTTGCTGTTTCGTTACTCTCCTACTGAGCTTCAAAGTGCTTGTTGATAACGTGGGGAGTTATGACTTTCTCTTTACCACTTTACCTCAAGCACAAGTTAAGGTTTCAAACTTTTTTGCTCTGTAGCAGCCATGCAATAATGTGTTTCCTTCATTCTTGTACTAACAGAGTATGCATGTGTGTTAACATATGTCACATACCTTTGAGTGTTGAAATGTGTGCAATACTTTTCCTAACTCTCTATTTCCTACTGTGGATGAGGAGTTGGAGAGCTGCCATAATTCTGCTGGTTTTGTGAAAGTGCCATTTACAGATTCTGTTTCTACCAATTTTGGAAAATGTTTGGAGACTTCCTTCAAAATTTTATTACATGAGTAGTAATCCAGCTGATTTGATAGGCCACAGCCTAAGGAGGTATAATTTATAGGAGCTGAGGATCTGTGCCTTCAGAAAAAGGGCACGTACTAAAGACACCAAGGTTGTTTTTTTCTTGGGATGTAACGTTTGACCGAGTCCCAGTGGATGTCCCATTGTTGGTGAGATGGTAAAATACTTAAATTTAAAGAAATGCTGCATTTCTTAGATTGTCTCGTCCTATCACAGTGATATTCTTTAAACTTTTTTTATGCTCGGAAGCTTTGCAATCTCTGATTTCTGCTAAACAAGAAACTGAAACAAGTTTCTAGGGGGAGCAGTGAGGCTGCTGACAGTTGGTCTCAGAATGAGTTTCTCTTGCCCCTAAATCTTGGAGAAGTTAAATCTTTGAAAGCGAGGGGAGTTCCCAGTTGACTCATGCTTTGCTAAGGTGCTTGGCTGCCAAATTAGGAATGCAGTTAAATGGTATGTGCAGAAAAGCAGCATTTCAGGTAAGTAACTATTTCTTTCTAGGCTGTTTACTCTCTCTCTGGTTTGTCAACACACTGCAAGAGAAAACTGAAACTGATTTGATTACACTTAGTAAATTGGGAGGATGCGTCTGTGTAGTTTTTTCAGAAAGTAGAGAAATATATTTTAAAAATAGAATGACTGTAAACCCAGCAAATTTGGTAGAAGCATACTCAGAGCATGTGCACTGAAAACTGCATAGAGTTTTTTAAACACTGTTTCCACTTGCTATTTTTAACTTTTTGGTAGACCACTATGAAGAACAGGGAATGTATTATACAGCACCATCACGTGCTATCAGGTTTTCAACACCTTTTTCAGTTGAAAGCATAGGACAGCGTTATCTCCTTTGATTACTGGTCGTGTCTCTGGGTGACTGTGTGGACTCTGCTGCGTGAGCAGCAGTGATGCCTCTATGTCCACAAACTGCCCCCTCTCCCATAGAGGTGCTTTCCCCATAAATCCAAGAAGACAGAGATTGACTAGGTCCGAGGAGAACTACATGGTGTAGTAGTCTGACTTTCAGGCTTTTCCCAGAGAAGCCCAAAATACTTTTTGTGCCTGCAGTGGCCCTTAAGGCCACAGCAGCAACTTGGTTGCCTGGATCAGTGGAGCGAATAACCCAAGACGTGAGAGGAGCTGTTGACATTCACACTGCATGGGGCCGGCTCCTTGGCTTACTAACGTGTGTGCATGCGTGTGTGTGTTAAGGGGGTATAGTGGAAAAACTGTGAGAGATCCTACCAAGATGTCTTTGCTGTTACTCCAACTCTTTCCCATAAAAGAATGTGTTTGTGGGTGTAGCAAACAGTCCCCTAAAAGGCGCTGCGGGAGCCGGGCGAGGGGGAGGTACACCTACTCAGGCAGCAGCACATGACTTTTTTTTCCCCTCTCCAACCTGCCACAGACAACGATGGTAAAAAGTTATCTACTCAGATAAATTGCTTAAAATTCCTGTAATGCTGAGTATCTTTACACTAGTGTTACATTGTAATCTCTTTATACTTTTAAGATGCTTATTTAGTTTCCARCACAGTTCAGGAAAGACTGTTAAGCAGGCTACTGGTAATCATTTTTTTGGTGGGATTTGTATAATTTACTCACGGAATGAGTTTGTTCCGGTTTGTATCACGAATTTGAATCTATAACTTACAAATATGAAATTGGCCTCCACGATCTTTTCAGTATCACCAAAGTAATGCAAACATGTATTAAAAAAAAAAAAAAAGAGCCCACTGGGAATAAAGGACACTTTTGGAAGACAGACCGTTTAACGGCTGCTCTATTTTGAAAACTTGATCCGCTCGGGACAAAGTTCACCCTAAATGGAGGACTCGCGTGACCCTGCCCCTGCCGCGGCCCTGCCCTCGCGCCGGGCGGCCCGGGGCGGTGGCGGCTCGACCCC
>NW_020451271.1:1174388-1175628 GCF_003343035.1 Apteryx rowi
TCCCCGCCCGGCGGCGGGGGCGGGAGCCCCGGCGGGGCGCTGGTGGGTCGGGGCTGAGGGGAAGGTTAGTGACCCCGCGCCCCTCCCCCACCCGCGCGCGGGGCCGGGCGGTTTTTTCTCGTTGCATAAATTATGCCGGGCGGGGCGGTGACGCGCGCGGCGGGGCGGGGCGTGCGGCCGCGCTCGCCCCCGGGGAGGGGGCGGTGTCGGGGGCGCGCCTTGTGGCTGCGGGAGGGAGGGAGCGGGCGGGCGGGCGCAGGGGGCGGTAGCAGCGGCAGCCGCCTGGCTGGCTGGTGTCTCGCTCGGCTCGGCTCCTGCGGACGCGCTCGGGAACTATCGGATTAAACTTGAATCGAGTGAAATTACACAAAGGAGCGAAGCGGAGCCGGGACCCGGCGGAGACCCCGAAACTACCCGAGACCCGCGCTGACCCTTCCTCTCCCTCCCCTCCCTTTTACCCCTCCTTCGCCCGCCCTGGTCAGGGATCTCCCCCCCTCCTCCCCTCTTAGCCCAGCCCCGGTGCGAGCGAGCAACTCCGTGCGTGTGCGTGTGTGTGAGGAAGAGAGACCCGCACCCCGCCTCGCTCCCCCGGCAGCGGCACCAACTCCGGAGCGTGTCCCCTCCTCCTCCCCGGCCCCTCGGCGAAGGGCGACGAGGGAGCGAGAGGGGGACGCCGGCCCCCAACGGCCCCCGCACCGGCCCGGTGAGTGACCCCGCACCTCGCTCGGCGGGAGGGAGGGCGGCAGCGCGGTGGGGGGGGGGGGACGGGACACGCCGGCCGCGGAGCCGCCGGCCCGGACACCCGCAGCAGGTCCGCGGCGGAGCGGCAGGGTCCTGCCCGCGTCCCCGGCGCTGCGGGGGGCGGGGGGCGCTGCGCCCCGCCGCGGCTCCGGGCGAGGCGAGGCGGGGCGGGTGGGCGCAGCGGGGCACTTCCCCGGTGTAAATGGCTTTTTGTTGTGCTCCGGCCGGCCGCCTCGCCTCGGGGGAGGGGAGACGAGGGGAGGGGAGGGGAGAGGAGGGGGCCCGGGGAGCCGGAGCGGCGGCGCCCCCTTTCCTCCTCCCCGCCCCCCGCACCTCGGTTCCGCGCCGCAAGTTTGGAGGGCGGCGGAAAATCCGGGAAAAGTTGGGCGAAACTGCGCGGCGGCGGCCGCGGGGGCCCGCGGGAGCGGCGGGCGGGATGGCCGCGGGAGCGCTCCCCCCGCTGACCACGCTGACGGCTCCCGGCCGCGGCAGCACAACA
>NW_020451271.1:1177103-1203687 GCF_003343035.1 Apteryx rowi
CCCCCCGTAGTATATGGGACTAGCAGAGAGATACAAACAAGCAAGTTGAACAAAAAATGTTTCTGTTCATTTCCTCACAGATCATCCATTCTAACGACGGCAAAAAAATCTTAATGACTATGACCTTAGCAGCATGGGTAGCTGATTTATCCCAATTATAAATCCCGTTAGTTTGCGGTAATGTGTGAGTATCAATATATAATTCATATTAAAACGCATGATCAGTTTTTTTTTTTTTTTTATAAAAGTTGAAATCCATCATTTTCCAATGAGAATGCTGCATCTGTCGCTTGGAGTGTTTTTGTCTCGCTGTTGCACAACAGAGGCTCTCTAGTCTTTAACCTAAAATGGCAGCTTTAATTTGACTGGGGCCCATTCATTGACAATGATAATAAAAAGGCTGAAAGCTAAATGTAGCTGGATGGTTGGGGCACGTTTGCAGAACTCTCCTTTGCATTGCTAGGCGCTGCTAAGAGAGGAACTTCTAAGCTCTCTAGTTTCTGTCCTGAAAGTTTCCAACACATTTTTTTCATTAAAAAAAATCACGATGCTTTACATAAAACACATTCTAGACAACAGGGTCGCTGACAAACTTAACAGGAGGTAGTTTGAGAGGGCTTCTTCTAAAGGGTCTGTGTTTTAAATAATAGTGGAAAAATTCTAGTAATGCTTTTTGAAAAAAGATGTAGTACTGGGGAAAATGAGCATTTGTTTCTGAGGTTTGTAACAGGTGATTAGAACAATTACATTCTTAACATTTTCTGTCTCTAGCTACTAAAAGTGGGAATGTTGCTTGTTTTCTCTTGCTTGGTATTGTAAATGTACTCAGTATTTCACAGATTCTTTTGGTAGTATGTTGTTTAACTTCTGTAAGATAAAACCACAACTGCTTGGAAAAAAGTAATTATTTTTTGTATGAGATGTCCTTTGATGTTTGAAACACAGTTTTACAAAACAAAATTCCCCTTACTATGGCACTGGAAAATGCACAGACTTACACAAGGTCTGTCCTGCTTTTCTGCTAACTTGAACTGATTAATTTAAATCTCTTTATATATTTCTTACAAAAAAGCTTAAAGATCATTTTGAAATCTCTACAGCAAACTCTGAGTGATAAATGCTTGGGATTGCGAGTTTAACTGAATTAATGATTCTCTAATACTAATCAGATAATCATATCTGACCAAATATCTTACGAAATATTTAACAATATAATGATATTTCTATTATTACTTGTAAATTCCATTTAAATTATTTATAAAGTGAAAAAAAAAGCTCAGATTTGAAATCTAAAATAATTGTCTTTCCTCTTCAGTAATCAAGCAAAGTTTTGATAATACTTAGAGCAATCCCTTTAGGAAAATATTTTTATCAGGGCATGGTGATGTAAAAATATTAGTCAAAATGAGATATAAAGGAATACTGTTTATTGAAATCAGAAATCTGTACAATGCTAGAATATCGGAGTTGTCATCATTTTCCTTTAAATTTGGTTAATGTGGAAATGTGAAGGGTTAGTTCAAAAGAGCACTGTGAAGACCTCTCATTATATGTAGAGGGGTCAGTTAACAATATTGTAGCATTTTCAGGAGAGTTATTTGTTGTTTTTTATTCAAATGTTTTTGAGTAAGGTCCACAATATTTCTCTGTTGTTATGTTCAAATAGTACTAGGATTTTAGAACATGCAAAACAAACTATTTGCAAGTAAATATAAAACAGACTGATAACAAAGTTGAAAAAACTTCACTTTCATGTTTTGAAGAGTATATCTGCTACTAGGTCTGGAGGTAGCATAGGTCACATTTTGATTTCACTGGGCACGTTGTGCCCTTCTGCAGAGTGAGGTTCTAACCGAGTTCTGTAGTCTGCAAAGCGTGGTGCTGCAAACTTTAGCTGTTCAAGCAGGAAGTGGCCTAGGCCCTTTACTTAAGAAGAATTTTCTGTATAAGAATACAACATGGGTTTAAAACAAACAAACAAAAAACACAAAAATGAGTTTCTATAAAGGTGAAATGCATGAGTAATAGGAATTCTGTGGGTTTTCAAAGAGCTCCTTAAATGGTATATTGAGACTTTATATGGTTTGCCATATCTGTAGCATCCTATAGCATCTGGGTGTTTGGTTTTTGTTTTGTTTTTATACCTTTAGAATAGGACATAATACATAAGGGTTATTTAGATAGGAAGAGGAGGAAAAAAATTAAGAGGATGGAAATAAACATGTACATTGCCTTAAATTCTATGCCTTATCTCTATTCCTTATTTCCAGTTCATTGTATTTTTTTTATTAATTTTCAGGTGGAAAGCTTTTAGAATCTACTGGTTGGTATTTGGTTTTGCGAATCTGGCATTATCACTGTTCAAGTAAAATTGTCTGGCTAGCCAGGATATGGACAACTGCATGACAAATTCCACCCCCCCCCCCCCAAGTTAAAATCCTGACTTCCAAACACTTTCGTTTTTGGCTGCTGTGAACAAATTTCCAACTGCTCGGACTTATGATCTGCTTAACTGATGCCTGTAGGTAACATGGGTGACACTTTTATGTTACTTTTATGTTCCCTGTCTACATGAGAAAACTCTGCAAATTTTAGTAAATAATTAAACTGTACTTTTTACAGATGGGTCTTTTGTATGTAAGTAAGGCTTTAGATCTAATTTCTGCAGCAGAAAAGCTAATGTATTAATTTACTGCATCTGTTTACCTTCATCGTTATGACAGATGCTAACTTCCATCATTTCTCATCATTTTTATGTCTCTGAATAGGTTGTTTACACAAATACAAACTACATTGGAGTTTCTGGAGAAAATATCAAGTATTTTATATATTTTTGGCAATAATGCAAAAGCAAATGAAAACTCCGAGTACAATTTATGCTTTCATTAGAATTCAGATAAGATATTAAAACCTGATGAAAGAGCTCTTCCTCTTGATTTTTTTCCATCTGTAGAATCTAACTTTAACTTTTAGTGGCTCTTATCTCACCAGAGACCAGTGACTCTGGAAATATTGCATCGTAGTTACACATCAAAATTCTTTGGAAGAAAAAGTTGGAAGACAGAAAAAATAGCCTGTGACCTAAAGGACACATTCCAAGTGCCTGAATATGACAACAAAGCTCTTAAGTATATTCTTAAGCATACAAAAGCTGATTAGCTCTTAGCTTCCAACACTGTGACTTTTCAAAGATGTAAACATGCACCTAGAAGAAGCCAAGTCAAAACCAATGATCTTCGTGCTGTTGGGTTTTCTAATTTCATTAATGCTGCTCAGTAGCTGTTTTTAAGCATCCTGATTATTTTGATACCTTCTTGCTAAACACATTCTTCTTTTAAAAACTGGCGATAATAGTTAATGATCCATCCTAATTTAGAAGTTAAAATTTGGTAAAAGTGTTAATTATCATATAAGCTACTATATTAGTATAGTATCGTAACACTCTATTTGGAAAGCTTATTGGCATATAGGAACTAACCGCAAGCCCTTGCTGGCATCATGTAGGGATCACTTTGCTTTGTAGTGACCTATATAGCTATTTTGGGTGTGGTTTTGCTTGGCTTTCATGGGAGCTGCATCCAGCCTTCCTCTGACATAGACGATTGCTGTGACGAGAGGGCCTTGAGGGGAATGGTGGGGAATAAATAACTTCAAGAATCAATTGTCTGGAAAAAGTCATTGCAGCCAAAATGTCTGCCTTCTTCCTAATGGTTCTGAGGGGAAAATTAAATTTCACATATGCAGTCTTGATCCTAGAGGTTATTCTGTTCAGAGTTTATTTAAATATGGACTGGTAATCACAGCAAACAGGACAGCAACTTACCTGCCTGGGAATAGCTAGCGTGCCAGAGAATCCAGTGCTGAATAATTTGGAAACGCTGTAATTTTAATATCATTGGGTCACTTTGTAAGCTATTCAGCTGAGCTGTTTTCTGCTACAGCTTCAACAGGTAGCTGACTGTAAAATTTCTTCTTGGCAATTTTAGAATAAATTGGCCTACCCTACCGTTTGTTTTGATTTTTGTCCACAAAATAAGCGTCATTTCTTAGAGTATTTTAATGGACGTGTACATCAAATGTACAAAGTGTTTTGGTTTTTTTTTGTTTGTTTTTTTAATTCAGGAAAAAGTCCTGCTCTAAAATCTAAACCTTTTATTTTCCCCTCTTTCTGTCTCTGTTCTACCCCCCCCCCTTAGCCTTCCCATAGATTTTTTTTTTCTTTTTTTTGTCTTCAGACTGTGCCTCTCCTACCAGGTTTTTAATCTTCTTTCCAATTTATGCTCCTCTTTGTTTGCTGAGCAGAGTTGCATTTTCTTGCTAGTCTTAGATAATTAGGATATGTTGCAAAATAAACATGCATTTCAACTCCTAATAATTTTGCTTTCTACCCAAAGCATGAAGGATCCTTTTGTCAATATGGAAGGAGTTCACTGGCTGCACCAAAGCCTGATGAAATCTCATGTTATTAGGATCTAGGTGCTGCCTGGCAAGAGGCAATCGATATGTGACCACTGGCGTGCCAGAATGGGTCACCTTTGGCACTTTGGTATTGCAACTTGCTGGCAACTTTCTGGAGATTTTTCATGAGCCTTTGACTAGGAGTGTATTTTGGTCATTTCAAAGCTTTGCATCAAATTTTGTTTTTCAGGAAAACTGCATTCCCAAATTGTTTAATGGTTAAGGAACAGAGCTGTAATAAGCATTTCTTCTTGCTCTGTGTCTGAAGTAATTCAGAGTGTGGGAGAGTCTAGTCATATTTCACTTCACATAAAATGGAGCCAACAGGGGTAGGATGCCTCTTCCCAGACAGTGAAATTTGGAGGGGGGGGCAGGGAGGAGCCCGCATAGGGAATTGTGAAATTTTTCAAAGGAGTAGAGAAGGTTGGGAGAATGAAGACAATGTGACCAATGGTAAAGTAGATCAGGATCTGGATCAAATCCAAGGAAGACTTTATTAAAGGCACTTTTGTCCTGGATCTTAAAATAGGAAGGCTGTGGATTTATTAGCTGGGTAAACAGGATTTATTAAAAGATAATTTTTTAGGTGTTAAGGAATACTGGGCACTTTTTGAGAGAGAATTCAAGGAAAAACTTATCTAAAACTGAATTGAAAGCTGGAATTTTAGAAATTCAGCGATTCGGTGATAGGACAAAAAGAGAAGAAATCATAAAAGCCTTGGTCAGAGAGAGCACGGGGTAGCGCTGTTCTGGGAGAAATATTAAGCAAACCCTTATGTGGGAGGAATGGAGAAATTCTGTTAAGGTCTTTGGTATTAATAAATTGGGTGAGCTAGTAAGTGGGAAGTCCAAGTCGATGATAGCTTATTATATGAAAATATTCCTTGCTTCAGAAAGACTTATTTTTGTTGGTCCATGTAGCTGTAGAAATCAAAATCTGGAACTGAAATGTTACTTGGTAGAATCTCTTGCAAGAAAGTCTGAGTTATTCTGGACTGTAAAGAATAGTGGTTTATAATTTTTAGAGATGAAAATAAGACAACCAGTAAGGATGTATGACTGACTTTCTTTAATCCTCTTTCCATTAAACATTAAAAAAATGATAATAATGAAGGTAACGATGAGGCTAACAGATGTTCAAATATCACTATGATAAGGCTGAGATAAAATTGCACGTAGGTGAGAGACTAGTAAGTTTCAAGGATGCATTTTAAGTAGCAGTTTAGGGCATAACAAGTGTTTTCAAAATCTTATGTATTCCTTGGTAGGAGAGCATATCTGAAGTCCAGAAGTCTGGCATTCCAAGTAACTTAGTTGTTTTGCTTCTGAATTTGAATGTATGTTGTTTTGTTGTTTACATGCGTGTGGAAATACCTAAATAACCAGAATTAAAAAAAAAAAAAAAAAGCTTGGCATAAGGTTCAAAAATATGAATTTTTGTCCCAATTTTTTGGCATGTATCTGTAGAGTTCTTGTGGCTTTTTGAGGATGTGCTCTAGTTTTCGCTCTTTGGGAACTGGAGTATGGTGTATTTGATTGTTTATTGCCAGGCAAAATGCAGTTAGGTCATCTTCTAAGGTTGTTGGTTTGAGAGGTTCTTGGACTGTGTTTCTGGTTCCTGGGATAGGTACGAAATTTTGGCCCAGATTTCTTGCAGACTTCACAGGGCGGTATGGTCATGTCAGCATGGCTTAAATGAAGGCCTTATGTCATTCTAGCCATTGCTCCTGTGAGTTCAGAGATTCCTTTAAATCCTGATGAGGGGATTCTTGTTAAGAGTGTAATTTTTGCCTCAAGTAGTTTTAACTGTGAAGAATTAAACTGGGAGTTTATAGTGAGCAATTTAATATCTCTCTTGATTTAGGAAGGAATCATTCAGAAAGTGAGTTAAATAGAGGTTTCTTGACTGCCTCAGGAGGTAAGTCTGTGAGAGACTTGCTAAGTAATTCACTTTATTTACCAGTACTGTTATGAGGTGTCTGCTATGCTTTGCATTCACTTAGCTATGTGGAATGGGGTACAACCTTATTCTTCCTCTTAATTTAGTCATTCTTGTCTCTTTGGAGGGGAAGTGAATAAGCAGGCTTCAACTTCACTTTCCCTCCCTCTTTCTCTCTTGATCTCTGCAAAGGTATATGTTAATTTTGTTCCTTCTGTAAAGGAATAAGTGTATGGCAGTTACATGACTCTTTAATTCCATTGTAACCCTATCAGAGTTTACTTCAATTCCATTGTAACCTTGTAAGAGGTTACTGGAAAAAAAATTGCATCAGTTTCACCTGCATTTCTACTTCGCTACAGTTCTGCAGTAATCCCCAGCCCATGCCACCTCACTCCTGCCAGTAACCCTTGGTAAATGTACTTTTTTTCTAAGCAAGGTCGGGATTTGAACTTTGTGGCAGCCATGCAGAAGGAAGGAGTTATTTCCTAGAAATGGCACTGCTGTTGGAAGAATTAGCTTGTTAAAGACAGCAGTAGAACAGAAACACACCTTCCAACGTGGGTCCGATAATTATTGTAGTAGATAGCCTTCGTGGTCAAAGGTGTTAGATCTTGCACTGAAGCCAAGAAAAGAAGACGACTGGTGGAAAGGAGGGGGTAAAAGTGTTCTGTGTGTCTTTTCATTTATCATGGTAACATTTCTTTGAATTTAATGTTTAAGGTGACTGAGCTCTTAGCTGGTTCTCCAGAAGATAAACTTACCTCCCTCCCCCCCAAAAAAACAAAACAAAACAATGGTTACGTGGTTTTGAGGTTTTAAAAAAGAAAACCTTAGCTGCCAAGAAGATGGCAGCTGGGTAAAATACAAATGAAAGGAATTGCTTTCAACTCTGTTTTCATATGGAATTTCCCTAACACAGTGAAGTTATTTTTAAAGACTCAGTCTCTCCTCCTGGTGTTTCTGTTTCTCTCTTGCCACTACTAATTTTCCCTCCCACCTCCACCAAAAAAAAAAAAATCCCAAACCAGAACTCCTGCCTCTAGATGAAAGGTGGTCAACCTTTGGTTTGTCAGTGGTTCGCATGCCATTTCCCTGCTGAGCTTGTCACATGCCTAGCAATGGGAGGAAGTGGGCTAGTAGGGGCTCTTGGAAGCAGTCATTGCAGGGTCATCTGGGATGCCAGCTGCATGCCTGATCTTATCTCCCAGTGGGACTTCTGGGGATCTGCTGCCGTCGTCTTTTGTGGCCTATTCTCAGAGCTCTCTGTAGCACTTTGAGATACATGATGTGTTTTGTGGCTGTCCGACATAAGGATTTTTGGTAGGCAGCTGGTAAGGTTAGGAAGGCTGAAAATCCCTTGTCTAATTTGATACAGTATAATGATGGCAATGTAGGTGATGTTTTGGGAGAGGACATCTTTTCTCTTAAGTGCATGCTGAAATGAGTTCTCTCTCTATTGAGGTGTCTCCAGGTATGCAATGAACTTTGAGTGAATTGCAGTTTACAGGTTCCAGCGTCTGAGCTGTCCCATTTGCTCTGTAATCGATTCAGTTCGGCTGTGGGAACAATATGTTCGATACACGTTCACTTCTCAAGTGAAATGGCGCATCCATGGTAGGCAAGTCCATCCCAGAACAAGGCAGGTCCATCTGTGGACAGAAATCACTGGTCATAAAACCTAGAACTAGGCATCTGGAGCAAACAGTCACTGGCCTGTGGTAACACAGTTCGCAACTTGTTGGCTTTACTGCCTCCCTCCAGGTTCTTTCTCTTGGATTTTAAGAAAACAGGTATATCGACTTCTGCAATATGTTTGCTTTGATATGGGTGACGTTTTCAGGAGAAAAGATTTCTCCTTTGTATTAAAAGTTCTTGCAATTTTCTCTTTATCAGAAATACTTGTTCTATCTTTTTTCAATTAAAGCTTTTTAAATTGGTGGTCACTTTCACCAAGCTTGGTATGTTGTATTTTTTTCCCTTTTTTTTAAACTYGGATGAAACCTGCAAAGCTTTCTTTATCCTACTCTTCTAATTGAGTTATCCTTGTTTTACTGTTATTTTTGTAAGAACTTTAATTTTTTCAGCTGTACTTAAATCTGTATAAGGAACACCTAATTATTATATTTTTAGTACAATAAATTATTTTGTAGCTCTTAAGATATTTGAAGGCTACTGAATGTCTTGGTGCCCATGTAATCATGTATGAGTCAGAGTATAGTCTGATGAAATGCAGTGAGCCAATTTAACAGGACACTGTTCTGAAAGGAGTTTACACTCTGCCTTTGTCACTCTGCAGCCTTGTTCCCACCCGCGTGGTTCAACTTTGCTGTAGCAGCAGTGCTTGTCAGATCCTTCTGTGAACCACTTTAGTTCACTAAAATGGCAGAAAAATAATTCAGTAAAATGGAGAGCATTTTGCTGTTGTAATGAATCAAACTGGCTCATAAAAGGATGTGATGAACACCAGAGCTGGTACGGGGTGTGTGGGGGGGGGCAATGAAGTGGGGCTTTGAGAAGAGCAAGCCTTTTTCTTTTGATGGCAGTGAGCAAGTGGATTGGATCCTTCACTGGAGAAACAGAATTCAAATAATCAAATGTGGTACAAAGGACACCAAAAAAAAAAAATTCTAGGTTGAGCTCAAACTGATATGAAAATACGTTTATTCTATCAGTGGTATGGATTACATGCTATGAACAGTTTGTTAAAAGTAATAAACTGCTGCCCAGAAATTACAGTTTTCCTCTTGAGATAGAAGAATAAAAACCTTAAAGATTTACTGATGTCCAAATGGCTTGTCTGAGAGCTCAAATTTAAAGTATTCCATCTTTAAAACAATTTATTCTCAAGAAAGTAGATGGTTCTGTTGTTCTATCTTTTGTGATTTTTTTTTTATAAGCTTCAGGTTCTCCATTGGGTTCCTTAACCTTCTGAGTCAATTTGTATGTCTCAAATTTTATCAAATTAACATTTAGTTCAGTGGATTCAGTTATTCAGGTTTTTATCCCAAGTATCTAGAATATTCCTACGTTAGTTTGAGATTGTATGAGATTTCTTGGTCTCAATCAGCAGATGGATAAGACTGAGTTACTTCCTATCATAGTCCAAAGCTTTCTCATACTGAAATGAACATGTGTAATTTAGTCCCAGTCTCATCACTCCTATTTGGTTAAAATTGGTGGAAAGAGTTTACATTGGAAGTAAAATAACATGCTGCTTAGTTACTCTTGGTAATGCTATGCTATTGCTGTTTTCCAGAGAGAGAAATAGGCAGTTTATGCTATACTGTTCAGATAAGGAATGGACACCTTACAAAAAATTGCCTTCAGGAGTTTTGTTTCTATATCATGCTCAGGATACCTAATGTTTTAAGATAACTCTTTCAGACTAGCAAGAATGGAACATGAGAAGCTGTTTTCTGAAGAACCCTAGTTGTTTTTGTAAACTGCTTACAGTATTACGGAAGAGTATTTCTCAGGAGGTAAAGGAATGGAATTTTACTCTTTCCTTCCTGCCTTTCTCAAGACTTGGACAATTTTATGTGACCTCATGGAGGGTAAACACTTACCGTAGGTTTTGAAAAAAAGCAAATGTGGGTTCAGCTAGATTCATCTCCACAGGTTTTGCATCTGAAAAACTCCCTTTCAGGAGGCAGGAAGAGAAGGAGAGAGGACTTGCAAATTCTAACTCAAGACACTGAGATTATTACAAGCTTCTTTTGCTGAAATCAGTATGAGGAGTGGGGGCTCTGACTAGCGTTGTGTGTGTTCAGAGTGAATATTGTAGTTGCTAAAAGCAGCTTGTTTACATTAGGAATTGTATGTGCTAGCTCTAATGGGCTTTAGGAAGCCCAAAGCACAGCTGTAAAACATCTGTCTCTGGGACCAGATCTTGTCTGTCTGATGAATTTTTGTCCTGCATTTCATGTTCAGATTTAAAAAGAAACAAAACTTTTTTAATAGAAAAATTTTTAGCCCTCCTGGTTGAAGATTGGTTTACACTTGAAAGGCTATCATGCTCTTTTGTCTTGAACATAGAACTTAAAATAGTGACTCAGTATTAACTTAACTCCACTTCCTCTTTAATCCAATCATTTTGCTTGCTATATGACCTTATAACACCTTAATTTAAAGGCTGCTTATTCCAGTGGATTAAGTTTGGAGGTGTCAGTGGTGGTGGGCATTGGAACAGGAAATGCTTAAGAGGAACTGAGAAACACTGTAGCCTCAAAAAAAAAAAGGGGGGGGGGAGGGCGACGGTGTTTTCCCACTTGCTGATACTGACTGGTTGATATTGTATGGCACTTTATGCAATAGCACAAGACTTAAAAGAAAGGTGGGGAGGAGTTCTGGATATAAAGCAGCACATAGTTCTGTTGTACCATAAGAAAAAGTACAATCACTTCCAGTGAATTACTTTGATATTCTTTGTTTGAGTCATGTACTGAAGTGATATAAGACCAAATACCTGTTTAGTGTGTATAGCTCTGAGTGTAGGATGGTTCTTTTTTTTTTTTTTTTCTTTTTCCTGTTTAAGTCTAGTGGACTGAGCAGATGGTTGGAAGCCAGGAACTTCAGTGCTACTCCAAACTGGTATACCAGGTTCATAATGAGGTGTTTTGAGATCTGCCATACTGGGATTTGTAATAGTTGTTACTTACCTAGCAGCTCTTATCAAGTGATCTTGGTTCTTTACAAGGGGTTAGTTTTGTCTCACTACTACTCCCATGAAGTAGATAAACAGTATCATAAAAAGCAGAGTTGGTCAGATATTTAGCATTAAAAAAACCCCCCACATTTTAAGTGTTTAGATTTTGTGTCTGAATAGCCTGCATTTTTCAGAATTTACGTCTTTTTCCTTTAAATATTTGCCTTAAGAGTATATCCTGAACAAAATATATTTTGTCTTGACTTTAGGTACTATAAGTTTCCCACTTGTCCTGTGCTGTTTCCTGAATAAACAGTGCCAGATAGTCTATAATTATATGTTGAGCTTAGGTTTAGAGGTAAAAATAGTTTAGATTGTATACTTTCTATTATATGCCATGTTATTAGCCATTTTGACTCACTTTTTCTGTGCACCCCCCCATCTCAAGTCAAGTATTTAATTTGACTAAACCAAACAACAACCAAATAATCTCTTTGAAGAGCTAGGTGATTCTAACCAAGGATATGTGATTTTTGGCTGTAATCTTGGGGTTACGGTGAGATTTACTGTAGCTGTGAAAAATTTGATTGTTGCAAGTCTTTGAAAATACACCATTGGCATGGGCTGCCTTGTGTCTGATGGAGGTTTAGGCTTATTCTACACTGGGCGTATGCTGCTGTCTTCAAGCTTGGGCCGTGCTCAGCATAGAGTGGCAGCAGTACCTTTTCTGTGTTAGAAGAAGTAGTGGTGGTCTGTAAGCTGTGAAGAGGCAAGTTCTTCCATTGCTTATAACAGAAATCACTGTCTTTTGTATTTACTGGGGAAAAAAATCATATTCCTAATTTAGGACACAAGCATAATTCCCATTTTATAGATAACAGTGGTTTTTTTTTTCTCCCAGTAGCTAAGGTGTTGCACAATGACATGTGAATTGGAGCTGAAGGTTGAATTCAGTCTTCCAGTAATTCCTTTAAGTGCTTAACCTAAATATGTTGTTGTTATTTTAAGGACCTTTTTATAACTGTAGTAAAACTTCAAGCCAGTGCTTTAAGTTGATATTCTCTTACAGCTGCTGTTTAAACAGAAAAAGTATGGCTATCTTATTTTTTTCAGCACTCAATGTAGTTTAAGTCTTTCTTTTTCAGTCTTGAAAAAATGTTTTTAATACAGCTTCAGCATTCTTAAAATTTCAGTGTATAACGCAAATTTGGTTTGAGTTATTCTCAAATCAAACTTAAGAACCACTGTAGGTATTGAATAGCATACAGAAAAGTGCTGCTTGTGTTACAAAATTTAGTATTGTTAGCTTTTCTATTACAACCCTTATCCAACCCTTTTTCCCCAAGGGGTTAAAACCAGGTTATAAAAGGCTTGCTTTGACCCCCCCCCACTCCCCTCCCCCTCTGAATAGGGTAATTTTTTACACAAAAATGGTAGAAATGCAGCGGGATAGGATATTCCTTACTTTGGGTGTCCTTGTCTCATGTGTGCCATGGTGCTCTTGAACATTACAATCGCACTTGTATTCTTGATAATATGGATTGAAATAAAGTTTCCTTATGAAAGAAAAGTGAAATGATGAAAATAGTGCACTATTAAAATCCTGTATTTCTCAAGAACTATTAAACCCATATTATAAGTATGATCTTGCCTTTTTAGTACATGAGAATAGCTGTACCAGTTGAGACCAAAGGTCTGCCTAATCCAGAAGCCTGTTTGACAATGTGACCGGTGGAGGCCATCCAGAGACAGAGCAGAAACAGAGCAAGCCCTGTATTTGTATGTCCCCAGAATAGTCCTTTAGTCTCCCTAATTTTGCATCTCCTTCCTTGGAAAAAGTGATAAGTAATACTTAATGAATTTTTCTTGCATGAATTCATCTAGTCTTTTCTTGGTCTGTGTAAACTCTTAGCTTCCATTGGAACTTCCATTGGCAGTGAGTTCTGCAGCTTAAGTACACATTGTATGAAGACCTGTTTCCTTTTATTTGGTTTATCTTGAACCTACCACCTGCTAGTTTTGTTTGATGTTCTCTAGTTTCCTTGTTAAAAGAAAAAGTGAACAATTATTGACTACTTAGCTTCTCCATGCTGCTCATGATTTTGTAGACTGTTTTATATTCTCTCCCCAGCTGTCCCTTCTCCAGTCTGGAGTTTATGAAGGGTGTTCAAATGCTTGTCATCCCCGTTTGGACCTTCAGTAATTTTACTCTTGAAGTGGAGGTGGGTAGGGAAAGCACTGGAACTGCACAAAGATATGGGCACCTCATAGACTTGTGCAGTAACATAATGAAGATCTCTGTTATAATTCTGTCCCCGTGGCCGCCCCCCCCCCCCCATACTCTTAGAATTCAATTTACTCTTTTGACAAATGCTGTCTTCCTAGATCTATCTATTCTAGCTCCCAGATCTCATTCTTAAGAATGAGAATGAGGTAACCGGGTCAGAGCTCAGTAAAGTATATGTAAAACACTTGGTTTGTATTTTTCTCATGTGCATTGTATTCTATTTACCCACACTGAATTTCATCTGCATTTTATTACACCTTCACTGGATATAATGAAGGTCTGCTGCTGTGTAGCAGGCTTTCATTTTTAGCAAAATGAACACGTTAATGTCATCAGCAGACTCTCACTTGAAGACTCACCTGCTTTTTCTAGATCATTTATGTGTATGTTAAATAACAGGGGTTGTGTAGTTGCATAGAGCTAGAAAAGAGTCAGGTGACCTGAGAAAACAGGTCAGTCTTTCCTAACATTTGTTTCCTGTTTTGGACCAATTACCTATTCATGGGAAGACCTTTCTGTTCCTCTCTTACAGCTTAGTTTCTTTAAGAACCTTTGGTGCAGAACCTTTGTTCAGGAGTTGGCATGTATTTTGAAAATCCAAATCAGCTCAGACTTTGACCACTTGCTTATTAATTCTTTCAAAAAATTCACATGCATTAGTGAGACAGGACTTTTTTGAGGGGGAGAGTGTTGACATGGCCTTTGTAGTCTGTATTTATCCACTTTTTTTTTTTTGTAGTTTCTGCTTATTTGCACTGCTGAGACGTTAGACTTGCAGGTGTGATTCTCCAGAGTCTCCTTGCAACCAGCTCTAAAAACTGATGTGCCATTGACACCAAGGCAGTGTCTGATACCAGGCTCTTATGCAGTATAATGGATAGATCAGCCATTTCCTCCTTGAGCTTTTTAGAATTCTTGGGTGAATACCATCTTGGTCTGGTAACTTGTTACTGTTTGCTTTGGTCTGATCCAGAACTACCTCTCCTGAGGCTTTAATTTAAGGAAAAATTCCAAGATAAAAGCCTCCATGAGCTTCTCTAGTGATCGACGGTGGAAAAAATTCAATTTTTTTGTTTGTTTAGGCCTTATTTTCTCTGAGCATTTCGTTCATATCTTGGTTATCTGTTAGCTCAGTGGATTCTCTGCCAGGCGTCATGCACCTGGCACGTGTGAAAGAAAAACTTTTTATTACTTTGCCTTTTTGTGAACATACTTTTTGTTTAAAATTTAACTTGCCAATTTTTTTATTTGTTAATTTCCTATTTTCCCTTCTTGTTGAAAAATGTGTTCTTATTTCTGCTGGCCTCCCTGGCTTGTGGTTTAATTGTGATGAGTTATTTGCTCTTCCTGGGGTCTTTGAGTTTTCAATATAGTGTTTTTTATTATTTCTTTGCCTGACTGTCTCTTTTTGTTTCTCTTATTAAACTTCTTATTTTTATGTATTTTCTCTTTGGGAGTAAACACTCTTGAAATGCATTTTTGTTGCTGTGGCTTCTTCAGGGATGCTAAACTTAAGTATATTTAATGGATTTCATTAGCACTAACAGTGAGTCATGCTATAGCAAGGTCAAATGTGACAAGGGAAAATCTGAATTTGATATCATCTATTTTGTTGGATGTTAAAGTAGTCCATAATCTGGTTAAAATGCAGAGGTATAGCCTTAAGTACATCGCCATAACTTGAAAGAAGCTGTCTAAAAAGTATGGCTTTATGTACTTTAATGCCTCATTTTCCTCTTGTTATGTATCTTCCCCCAGCAAACCAGTTACCTTACCAAGCTGTACAGGTGGCATGGAAAGCAAGTTGAATGCCTCTAGCTTATTTAAGAATGGGACAAAGTATGTGACTATGTCTTTCAGTTATCATGTCCCATCAATTGTAAATTGACACATTGGCCTAATATAGAGTATAAAACAGTAATATAATCAAGCTGTGATATCATGGGAATCATAACTTTGATTTTTCTTTTTCTTGGCTTCCTGTGTGAAAACTCTAGTGTAGTACATTATTTAATTGTTTAGTACTGAGGTCTCTGTTTTATCGTAGTACGTGAAACGTTACAGTACCACTCTGTAAAAAAACCTTTGATGCCTGAAGCAGTGGTGGAACAGTGAGAGTTTATTCATCTGTAGATATGTGACTACCATATTTAGAAAAAGTTTGCACAAATAATAACTACTTCTTACTGTTTTTCTGAGAATTTTGTTGTTTTGCTTAGCTGAAAAGTACTTGGAAAGTATTAAGATCAGTCTGTAAATATAAAGTCAGAAGCATCAACTGTTACTTCTGTGTTTCATTTGGTAATTTCTGTTGGAGAAAGGCATTCCTGGAAGTTACTTAGACTTTCAAAGCAGTCTGAAATATGTGTGCATGCAGTATCTCAGCATAAACATAACTGAATTTTGGGGAGTTTTACACTTCGGTAATGGAAAACATGTATAAAGATTATGAAATATTTGAGACCCCTTAGTCATGAAAGTAGATAAACCAATTTTATAAAGAAGGAGCAATTGTTTTTCAAAATGGATGCTCTGAAAGGTAGCAATTATGAGTTCATAACGCTCAGAAATAAATGGAATTTTAAGGGAGAGCTCACAAAATTCTTTCCCTTCTTTCTGCCAAGAATACAGGTGTCGTGAGAGGCTGGTGCCCATTCCAGTTGTTGAGGAGTCATGGTTGTACTTTAGTTTTTAAACTTTCTCATGAAGTCTGCTTCCATTTCTAGATAGAATGTCATATGTACAAGCCCATCAGTTAGTTTGGTTTTCTAAAATAATTTAAATTGAAATTAATGTCTTTACAGGTAAATTGAATTAGTTGAGGGTAACAGGGAAAGAAACTCTGTATAATAGACTGTGGGATTCTCTTTTAAGAAAGAGCTTAAAGGAATTTGAGGGCTTTTTTTTGTTTTGTTTTTTTTGGTTAAAATAATAATGGCAAAGCACCAAGGAGAAAGTAGACAGATATTTTTGTGTCTAATTGTGGAGTAGAGGTTGGTAACAAAACTTGAAGTAAGGATGTTTGAAACTCACCCAGCCTAGAAATGATCCAAACCAATGTGGTGGAAGATGGTAAATTCTCTTAGATGGCATTTAATGAGTGAAGGAATGAAGGATGTTCTTGCCCTTGTTTTATCTCTTCCAAAACTATGCATTTTGCATTTTTTCTCTCAAGGAACTTTCATGAAGAACAGAGAGGGAAATCTGGATTTTGTTTGCCCAAAGCTGCATAGTTGTTCTGCATTAGTAAAATCTCTCTCTCTTATTGGAAGGTCACAAGCTATCAGTCATTTAATTCCCAAGTTTAAATGGAATAGGGGCTTTTATGGGCTGATTTGTTAGAAGACTTTGCTTATAGACTTGTTTAAAAGTGGCATTAGCAAATTTGATATGAAAAAATGGCATAAAGATGTTCAGAGAAATTCTCATCATGGTCTATGAATAGGTACTAAACAAAAGGAGCTGCTGTGATGTTGTCATTTCCTCCTTTCCCCCTCTTGAAGCTGCTTTCCCCCCAACCTCCTCAAACCTGATTTTGAAAGTGACACTGGGAGGGGGACATAGATCTTCTTTAGTAGCATGAACAAAGCTATGGATTATAGGTACTTTTGTTTCCGTTTCTGTGATCCTTGTTAAAGGCATACGTATATTCCCCTCCCCATCAATAAGGCAATACCTTTTTGGACTGGGAATAGGCTTTTAGCCTGTGTGCCAACAAGTGCATTCTTAACAAAGACCTCTAGGTAGCTGGTGTAGTGCGATACAAAAGACAATTACTCATGAAGCTGTAACTTTGAACTGCTGTAAACTGAGACAACTGTATGTTAGGTTTCTTTATTTTAAACAATATTAGGAGTTCAGCGTTTTAAGTTTAAATTACACAGAAGGTATCAAACTTCAAGGCAGGACAGCCTTCTGTGGCCAAATAAATCTTACAGGTAACTTTGGTGTTGATCTTATTAGTATTATCTTAACTGGAAAGGTGTCCCTCATAGTGGGAGATGTGAAATGAAATCAGGTGCTTTAGGTTCCACATCCTGTCCGGTGGTTCTGTTACCATGTTTTCCCCTGATATAATAATTGATATGAATCAGGCAGGCATATGTGATTGGAGCACAAGTTCATTTAAATTTGTTCATCACTCAGGCTTATTTTCGTATTAATGATATAGCTGAGGACTAGTGGCAGGAAAGAAATTGTTGTTTGTGTCTGTTTAAGCACATTTTTTTGCATGGTGAAGAACGCTGCTGTTTTTCTTCTCTTTCTTCTCTCTCTTCTTCCCCATCTTTACCTTCTCCTTCTGGGTCTGTTGCTGCCAGGTGTTTCACCCTTGGACCAGTGGCCCATGCAGAAGGGCCCCCACTTTAGTGGTAGGGTTCTGGGAGGTTTTTCTTTATTTCTTTCCCCTGTTGCACCTAAAGACTGGTGAATCTTCCAGTTCCAACACTATCCTTGTTTCCTCTGCTGATGTAACCTGGAACAAATAGTTTTGTTCTACCTTGAATGTATACAGAAGAATATTGCTGCAGGTGAGCACTTCAACATAAGTTGTCCCTCTCTTTTGGGAAGATGAGGCCTGTACAAATAGGCTTGAGGCTGAAATTTCAAATTAGTCTAAACTGTCAGATTTGGTTTTAGCTTTTAAACTTACTATTCACTATATCCAGTATCATCCAATGGATTTTATCAAACTTCAGAGTGAACCCTCTGAAGAACAGCTTGGAGCTTTCTGTTGTCTACAAAATAGTCCCAAGTACCAGTTATATGCATTTTATCTGGAGGTGTGGAAGACAAATCTAGCCATTTAAAGTATCAGTTATGTGTAAAAAGGAAGATGCTTATCTAAATATTTAGCCAGATACCACTGTAATACAAAGATGTACATTTTCATTTGGAACAACTTCTGAAAAGCATATGACTTTCACCTTCCCTTCCCCCCCACCCCCCTGCGCGCACACACATCGGTATGGCTAATTCTTGCTTTTTTGAGAGGGCGAGCAAGCTGGAGCCTTGAGGTAAATGGTCTGGATAGTTTAAGAATATGGGGTACAATTAAGACCAGTAGTCCTGGTTACCTGGCTTTGAAGGAAAAACACAACTTCTTTGTTAAAACTCATATATTCTTAGAGTTGGCAACACTGCTGATGCTAACCTGACAATTACTTTGCATTTCTTTAATTTGAAGCCCCATTCATCATCTCTGGCCTTTCCCAAAAATCCAGCGATCTGAAATCTGTTAGCGTATTCTCTCTCTCGATAAGCCTGATCACGTCCAGCTATTCTTGTTATGGACCACTATTTACCCTACCTGATTACAAAACTGTTTTGCATTACTTAATATTGAATCTGTAAAATATTTAAATACATGCACAACTGGCATTTTCTGTGGTAATATTTGCTAGCTTTACTTTGGGTTTCTTTGTCTTGTAATTTCTCTTTAAAATGTTTGTGAGATTAGTAGCTCGGTAACTCCTATATAATTAACAGTGTTTGTGAAAGTGGTCTATAAAGGAAAAATGTCTGTCTGTCTTTCTTGTCACACACCCCTTCCCCAATTTAACTTGTATCTATTGTGCATCTTGTAGCAAATTTTATACTGAGGCTTCTGTTTTAAGATACAGGCATTTTTAACAGTGGGAAGTTAAAAACAATGACTTGAAATATCTTCCTAATATCTTGAAATGTGTGATGAGTCAGCAGCTAAGTCAAGTTTTGGTTTTGAAACTTGATAGATTTCAGCCTTTGGTGTTCCTTCAGATAAAACCGTCCTTTGCTCAGAGATTGAGTATTTGGAGTTAGATGTGAGCTTTGTGAAGCTGGGAACAAAATGGCTCAGGTCAGATGGCCAGAAATCACTCTTTCAGAATTTCTTTAAATTGGTCATTCAAGAGAATGGCATTCACTTTCCTTATATCCAGGTATATATCTCACTTTCTGTTGGCTAGCTCACTGACTGCAGCAAAGTGATGTTGTGGGGTAAAGCAGTAGAGATGGCCTATTGTGCTAGCGTTTGTATATTAGTTAGAAGCTATTTATACTTGTTTCATGAACCTGAAAATCCATGTTTGCTACTAGAGAACTAGTAATTCTTTAGTGGTTAAATTTTATCACTCTTCTGTAAGAAATAAAGCTTATGATGCAGGTATTTGCCCTAGGCTTAAGCATAGGATTTTTGTCTATAAATATTTCATTTTCTTTTTATACTATTGTCTATAATTATGCTTCAGTTAATGATCACTGCATAATTGCATGTGATTGAGTGGATACATTGCAGATACCTTTGGTAAAACATCCTTCTATATTATGATGCTGACTGATAAAGCCACTGGTAATTTTATTTTTCTTCTGCAAAAGTATTGCAGTTCAGTGATATCACAGTTGATATCCCTTTAAAAACACTTCTAAGGTGTTGGAGAAGCATCTTGTGTGATAGCTCTTGTGTTCAATGAGTTCTTAGGTGTTTCTGAAAGATTTATAGTGAAGTCTAAAGCCTTTCAAGGCCAAGTATAGCAGTCTTGTCAGATATAGCTTTACAGCCTAGTGACTTATAATGAGAGTAGAATGTAATTAGAAATTGTCCATGTCTTTACTGAGTACTGATGAAAACTATGGCTCAGAGGTTAATTCAAATAATAATTAATATTAGTTTCTGTCAGAACAGGGTGGTAATGAAATCTCTGTCATTTGATGACTCTGATTTTTTATTTTTTTTTCCAGAAGTGGATGCCTAAGAAATTGAGGCTGCAGTTTACCTTTTCCTGATTATGTTCTGTTAACTTGCAATCAGCATGATAGCTTGATAAAGCGTAATTTGAGGGTGATTTAAACGTACTCACTAATATTAAAACCTACAGTGAAAATCATCTAATGTGTTGCATCTGTATAAGGAGAGAGATTCATAGCTAGTTTGCTGAACTAGACAGATTTACTGCAAATGATACTGAAGGACCGTATAAGGAACTTTCTCTGTTAATAACTGAGCAATACCATGTGTTTGCGGAAAATATTCTTAATAAGATTTGTTAAGATGAGAAATGTGGAATGTTACATCGATGTTTGTTTAAATTGGACTAGTTTCAATGAAAGCGATAGACCAGGTTTTGCTGGCAATCAAAACAAATTCTGTTCAGTTCCTTTTCCTAAGTGTAATTTTTTTATTAAAAAAAAAAGTGGTTAGCTTTTGCATAAGCCAAAATATAATTTTCTAGCTGCAAGTAGTCAGAGTGAGCTATTAGAGCTGTTATTTTAAGTTTTTTATGAATATTTTGCTATCTTCTGTTCTAATCTTCTTCTTTAAAATCTGTCTACCAAAAAGCTTCTCCAGAAAGTTATAGCTATAGCTTGCTGTTACGGATCTGAATAATTCTGCATAATACGTCTTTTTCAAACTTCTCCTTTCTATGTAGTCTGTCTGTATTAAATGCTATCAATCAGACTGCCTCCCACAATTGTAAATGTGATGTAATTTTAAGGCTATTTCCTCTATTGCCAAAGAGGAAACCTAAATATCTCTAAGTTAGATCTGAGAATGATTATGTATTTTCATTCTTATGCTTATGAAAGTGATCACAAGACTGATTTCCCCCCCCCCCCCACACACTCTTTTGGGTAATGCTTTCCATACAAACTGATTCATTTCTTGGAGAGAGCAAGAATCCTCAGCCACAATCACACATCTCAGTCACAGAAGCACCCCACTGGCAAGGAGTTGCACAGTATGGCTGAGAAAGGTGTGTGGTTGGGGTTGGTTGTTTTTTAGAACTGTTGAGGTGAGAGGTGTGATATGTTATCTTGTTCTCTCAAGCCTATTCCTACAGATCTTGCTTCCTTCTTCATGTACTTTCTAAATAGCCTGGACCAAAGAGACTGTATTTTGCCCAAGTTTCTAATAAGTGAGCTTAAAAAAAAAAAAGAAGTTTTAACTGTAGCACGAAGGAAATGTTGTGTAAATTAGATACCTAAAGTTTTGTTCGGCTACCTTATTTTATTGTAAGCAGAGAAAGATTGGCTTGGGAACTGTGAGCTGCACTTCAAAGTCTTTTAGAGATCTCTGAAGCTACATGGTTTGAAAACTCTAGCAAACAAACTTTATCATGAAGTTGAGACTTGCTCATCCAAAATGAAATATGCATGCAAATTTTCAAAGGTTAGCAAAGAAATCCTAAAGGACAGCTAAAATCTTCTTCTTACTGGATTAGAGTTGCACATTTATGCTTAATGATTTAATCCTTTAAAGAGAATCCATGGCTTGTAGAGGTGATCAGGCAGCTTCTATGGTAGGTCTGCAGTAGTGATACTGGAAAGAATGTTTCTAAATCTGGAATACTGTGAGATTTACTGAAATGTAAACTTCCAATACAAAGATGTTCTGTTCACGGCAAGACCTATAGTGTGAAAATTTGTGCTAGTACTCTAAGGTGTCTGAGTGCAAATAGATATAAATTTAAAGGGAGGTGCTTTGAACGTCCCCAAAACATTTTTTGTTTCTGTATATTTCTCAAATTGGCAAGTTAGAGCAAGTATTAGGGTATTCTCCCTGCCCTTTTTTAGGACTGGTCTATGTATCTCATATTGATATAGGGGTATCAGTTAAGACTACCCCTGATGAAAATGCACTGGTTTAAATATACCAACCCCAAACAGAAATGAGGCTACGTGATGGGGAAGGGGGGATGGGAAAGGGAAGATTGTCATTTCAGTTCCTTTCTTTTTTATAGTGTAAGTGGCAAAATTTCCTGTTTTAGGTCTGCCTGAAATGTATCGTATGCTGCTCTGTAGCTTGCCTTCTCCAACCACTTGAAATTCTTCAGGAAGAGAATCTTCTAGAGGGATTGCGCCTGTGCTGCGGAATAAACAGTTGTCGTGTGAAACTGATGTGAGCCTTAGTTTTACTCTGCCTCCACTAAAATACACTTTTACGGTAGTTTGTGCAGGATCAGCACAGAGGAGTACAAAGAGGGAGCTTTTCAGTACAAAGACTGCCTGTTTGGCCTGCTCAAACCACCGTGAATGTGTTTAAAGGGGACTTTTATTACCATGGAAACTCTCAGACAGGAAGGAATTTGTCCTGCCATATCTAGAAAATACTCTGCAATGGTCAGCTCTTGGAACAAAAGTGTTTCAAATAGTGGGATATGTTAAAAAAATCTTGTGGTGAATGTTTTTTTAAAAAGAAATTTATAAAAACCAATTTTATGCTAATAGGCTTTTAATATGGGGATTTAGGGAAGACTGGAGATGAGTACAATGTGATCAAGGGACGTACTATGAGCAATCTGAGAAAGTTTTACCACTCTGCTGGTGTTCAGAAGGCTTCCTTGGTGTTGCATGGATGTAGATGAAATACTCTCCCTTTAAGTAATGTGTTTATCCATCACATCCATTTATTGATGGACTGTGCATGTGCTTGGATTGAACTGCTGTAGGAAGAGAGTCCTCTGAGCACCATGAATTAATTGCTTTTGGAGTGTCCTAACTAAAACCTGCTTCTTTGACTGTCTTGACAAATATTTTTAGTATTCACAAATAGCCTTTATTTTCTCACACTAAAATACCACTTGTCTTTAAAAATATATATATATTTTTTCTAGTGACAGATCCTAAAGTATTTGCACATCCTTAACTGAAGTTGTACATTGAAGTTAGCAATTGTCCCTTCCATCCCTGACAAGAGCATTTGGTGGTAACTGCAAGATTTTCCATGCTTTGAGCAGTGTTGATTTGATTGAAAATTTGAGCAGTTAGATGCAAGGTATTTTTTCACGTATTTGATCAAATTAAAATTCCTTTCTACTCTAGTAGTCATACCAGCAGACACTGGTTTCTCATGTTCCTTCCATACAGCAAACATGCCTGGCTTCTTTTAATGCTATGCTTTTCAAATTAGGTTGTTGAAAACCACCTGGTTGTGACCTGAAGGCAGTTTGAACAAATGGTATAATCCAGTGGGTGGTGCTGCTTGAAAGGAGTCATCCCACTTCTGCTGCTTCCCTTGTGCTGATGGTACTCATCTGCCCCTGTGCTGACACTCTTCTGACGGCAGCTAATAGTTAGATTGGCTTATCTCTAGTGTCAGACTGCACCCTAACGTTTTCTTAAGATGTTTGGGGTAAACAGTAGAATGAAGGTATCTTGTGGTTAGAAACAGGAAAAACTAAGGAGCAAAAATTGTTATGAAAACTTTCTGCTACCCTGTCAATGTAGCACTTGCTTACAGCTGCTGCAAATCAATGTTCAAAGTCTAATTCTACACAGCAGGCCAGGTAAGGAACAGCTATACATATAATAGAGTATTTCTGTGTGCCTTTTACAAACATTGAATGACCTTGCTTGCATCATCTAGGTTAACACTTAAATCTGCTGCTCTGAAATAAGAACTTCTGTCTTAAACATTGATCAGTTTAGTTGCTTGTCTCCTGTTGAAAAGCCGAAAGGACTGCAGAAGGTAGCTCCCTTCAGGATTAACAAAAAACAAAACCCCACTCGACTCTTCCTTTTTCTAAAATTAACTCCTACTCAGTGGTTTTATTTCCCTGATTTGGCTTGGCCATCCCTTTTGTCTCTGGACTAGACTACCTCCCAAGCTGTTTAAGAGGATGTGCATCTTAAGCTTGGACAGTCTTTTCAAGAGTGTGAAACCCCCGTGAGGTGTTCTTCCCAAATAGTTAACTCAGTGGAGAAAGGAAGTACTGGTGACATCATGTATGACTTAATATGGTTATTAACTGTGCAGGTATTGTAAAGCTGTGAATCTAAACTGTACTGGAATAGTTGTACAGTGTCAATTTTTTCTTCAATATTTGTTCTTCCTCACTTTCTATATTTGCTTTTTTCCTCTTAAAACGGTATTTCTGTATTTCTGTGCTGCTGTGGTACTGTAGTACCTCTTATTTAAAAAAAAAAAAGTTCCCTCAGACTTTGATCAGTTTTGATCTTAATTCATCAACTGTTTCCTTTCCTATTTCTCCGTTATGCATTTGTAGTTTTTTGCCTCTTTCCTCACCATTTCAGTTTCACACTTCTGTCTTGAGCTGGCAATTCTTTATCTGCTGTGTTTTTCATGAAGGAGGGAAATATGAGCTTGTTCTTTTTAGCTCTTGGTGGTCCCTATTCTGTGGCTTAGTGTTGCTGGTTGATTCTCATAATGGGAAATCTGGGAGACACTGATCCAGCAACGTAGCACTTCCCTCAACTTTCTCCTGAGCAGCTCCATCAGTGTGGTTTGCAGCAGTGCAATGGCTGGGTGCAGGCTGTAGAGGAGGGAGATGGACTTTGTGCCCMCCCCCCCCCCCCGCCCCATGTGCGCACAGACATTTCCCTTCTCTTCAGCTGTTCTGTTTTCCATCTGTTACAGGGCCTTCTGGTGTGATTGTTTCTCATCTGGTGAGCTGAATAAAATGCTTAAGGACCAGGCACTGCACTGACCTAAGAATTAGGGGTTGTGGTTCTTGAGAAAATGACTTGCATGCTTATTTCCCTTTGCTCCCAGAACCTTGGCATATACCACATGCACATCTAATATCTTAAAACTTTGTTAGGTACATTTTCTTTTCTGTATAGCAAGTGTATTTACTCATCTTAATTGTGTAAGCAACATTGTAGGCCTATCTTATATGGCATATCTTCTCCCCCCYTCCCCCCCCCCCCGAATGTGTGCTCTGCTTTGTTCTTTGCTGAACTCAGAATTGCGCAGTGATGTTAAATGTTAACTTGCAGCAGACAATGGACAGAAATGGCTGAAGCCTTGTTTGTGAAAATGAATGTGCAAGTATAATACATAGCTGAGGGAGACATTAAGAAACCAGTGTATATGTACAGTCTAACATGCGAGCTGCTCCATGTTCTCCAGGCCCTGGCTTGGCCACTGCTGTTTTGGCCCACAGAACAGGGAAACTTGACTTCATGAGGTATCTTCTCTTTTGGCAGACAGATGCCTGCTGCCCATCCTCAGATTGCTATTTTAGGCTCTTCTTGTCTTTAACACTTCCCCGATCCTGCAGTTACTTAGATTATCCCTTTCAGAGATCGCTGGTTTGTTGCTCGCTTTTGAGCAATACTGGCAAGTTACAAAAAGCAGAAGAGAAGATGGCAATAGAATAATGGCATCGAGGAATATTCTTATGAAGCAGAACAGTTGAACAACAAAATGCCCGTTTTATATTTGAAAAATTGTAACCACTTCTGACTTGTCAGTACATAGAAACCCTGCAAAACTTCTGTTAATTATTCCTGCCAAAAGTATTTTGAATTGTCGTAAGTGCAGTCACTCATCAGTCAGATTGGCCTAGTAAGCAAGGATTTCCTTTTTTCTCATGATTTCATCATCTTCCTTCTGGAAGTATTTGTTGGTGTTTTAAATCTATTTAGGCTACTTATATCTGTAGTCTATTCATATATGTAAATGAGAAATTTATCTAACACCATTTTTGTAATTGAATGATGCTTTTATTTCCAGAATGTAACTACTGCTTAGCATATGTGAGAGAGGCATGCTCTGACAACTTTGTCTGTTTTTTGAGGACTTCTGTGATCTCACAGAAGGCTTTTTAATATTTATTCATCACTAGTGTTATGGTTGTGTTTTGATGATAGTCACTTAGGAGATGGGTGTTAGGCAACCAGTTGAAAATTACTGTAAAGTGATTTTTTTAAAGTGATTTGTAGATTCAACTTGAAATCCCTGAGCATATTAAAAGTGCTAATGCTCATTCTTCTGAAAGCAAGGTTTCTATGTATTTCTCAGATTAAACTCCCAAAGTACTGGCTAACATGGAATTCAGTTTTAACCTGGTATGTGTGGCTTCATCACTGATTTCTAAATGGGGATCATGCATTTATTAGCTCAGTATTGGCAGATTGGATTTTGGAGAAATAAAATATTGTAGAATCACTGATATGAGCAACTGTTTGCCTTTTTGGAAGATAGATGTGTTACATTGTCAGCGGTATGTTATACTTCTAGGTGCTTTCTGTGTATGACTTGTCCATGCAGTTGTCGCACACTGTTCTGTACAGAGAAAACTGAAAAGAGAAGCCCTATGCCAATGAGATGTCTCGTCTTCTTGAAAAATGTGGACTGAATAAAATGATGACTGAGGACTCAATGCAATAGGAATGTTTTTAGTGAGAGATGGTAGTTCTGTGACTTAGTGTCTGAGTTGCGTGTGGAGCCATGAGCAACTACGATGCTGTTTATAGGTTAGCATGCCAGCTGAGCAACGAGAATGGTTATGGAGATGTCTGGTAAGTGGCT
>NW_020451271.1:1203757-1259539 GCF_003343035.1 Apteryx rowi
GAAAAGATACAAAATCAGGGTCAAGGGAAGACCAACCTGTGATTTTGAAGTTCGGGAACAGCAGTGGAGTGAGTGAGTGTCTATTGATGCTTTAATAAGTTATGTTATTTGGATATGCTAGTCTGTCTAGCTAGAAGGCTTTAGCATTAAGCAGCTAGTGCATGGTGTAGCAGAAATGGGAAATTAAATTAAATGATGGAATTAGTGGTTATTTTAATTTGAATTTGAGTCAAAACTGCAGATGTCTAGGTAAAAAAAGTAAGAAAACATAAGCTGAACAGTCTTTTGGTTCCAGTGAAATGTAAAGTTTGTTGCAAAAACTGAAATCTTTTTACAGGTTTGAGAACTAGACTGAAGAGGAAGACTTCAGTGTGTGTTCTGTAGCCCTGCTTCATTTGTAATGTTGTCTTAAAGGGTGGTATGTCTTCTGTAAAGTAACAGATGGATGCTTTTTTTCTAACAAAATTAAAAAGTAGCAGTATAAATGATTGGACTATATTGCTGTCATAGGTTTGAAATAGAGGAGCTACATAGATTTCCATCTTGTAGATGTTCCTTGCATCACTGCTTTGTTGATGTATACTTTCTCCTTGCTTCTCAAAGTCTTTTTCAAACTTGTTTTGGTTGGCTTTAACTCAGGAAAAAAAGACTGAGTACTGCTCTAGACCTTGACTGCAAGTTTACTCCAGTTTTGATACTGTTACTTCATTCAGTGCTTTAGCAGGTGGGAGGAAGCTCAGTTTTGCCCCTGCTGTAGAGAAGACATAGGGAAGGGGTGTGATACACAGAAAATTAACTGTACATCTAAAGTAGCATACCATGGCCATACTGATAATCTCAAACTCCCAGATCATCCACTAGGGTTATTTGTAGAGCTGATTTGTAGAGCATGGAGTTGAATCTCCTGGTTTAAAGGTACTAAATTGAATTACATGTTTATTATAGTAGAATATTTCTAACTCACTACTTCTGCCTAAGAAACAGACTGTGTTGTGAAAAAATGTAGTAAACCCTCCTGTATGTGGTGATACTTACAATTTTGAGATCCCTAAAAAATAAGTAAAGAATAAGGGAATTGTYGCTTTTAGGCAGACAGGTAATGACAAAGTACTGTTTGTTTTTTGTTTGTTTTTAAGCGGATACTTCAGTTACTATTAACTGAAAAAAATATTCAAATATAGATAGAAATTCTTGTCATAGCATCCTCCATCCCTTTTAAAGAAAATGCATTTTATTTGGAGTTGTCAGGAAGAGTTGCTAGTGTATGGGCACCATTTATTATTTGGTGTTACTAACACCTAACCGTGGCTTCAGTAAATGCAGCTGTCTAAAAATCTAGGTATTAAATAATCAAAAAATAAGTCTGATGCCATTGATGTTTTTGATAAGTATTGATTTCTCTGTACTGTTAATAGAAAAAGACAATGTGGCCAAGACCTAGGCCTTAGAATTTAGTCAACAGAACAGTCGTGTAGAGCTGTACCCCTTCCACCCCCAAACCAGAAAGTTACTTTCTAAGTAGCRAGAAATCAAACACACATGCAGTCTTCTCCCAGAAGAAAAGGTGCCAAAAAGCTTAATATTAAATAAATACCTATTGGTTTTGGTTAGAACAGTTTTCAAGTAAGTTCAGAATGCAGCCCGTGCTGTAATCCCAGTTTGCAGTGACAGGCATGACTGACTAGTGAGGTGTGCTTTTGAAAGGGAAATTGGCAGCTGGCTTACATGGATGCTCTGAAGCAAGCTGGGACTCCAGACAATCCTGATTAACAAATCCAGTTGACAGCTGTTGCTATTGCTACTGTATTGCACACATCCCTTCATTAAGCTGGTCCAAGCGTTACCCTTGCTTAATTCTTCTCATCTCTTTGGTTTCTGAGTAAGTTGCAGTGCTATGCAAAATGTGTTGGGTGCTGTAGAGGTAGGATAGGTGCAATTGGTGTTAAGTCTTTCTGGTAGCATCTGTTACACTTATTGAGAAGTGAGAACTGGATTTGATGGAACTCTGAACAAGAAAAGCACCCCTAACAGTTTTACAAGGACCTATGTTGACCTACATATAAATTAATTCCATTAGGTCTTCATGTATTTTAGAGTGTTAAGACACTGAAGTTTCTCAAATAGAATTTTTTCCTCGACAGCTCTGTGTCATCCAAACTTGGCACACAGAGCACTGGTATACAGTATCCAACAGGATCTGATTCTGATGACTGGCTATTACTGAGATGAGATGTTTCATTGCTTGCTTTGCTTTGAAGGTGGAGTCTCAGATGAGGACGTATCATGTGCTTTTCTGAACTGATCTTCTCATTTTTATTTCAAGACTAAGTTCAGAGATCATTGTGCTCTAAAAACACAGAGGTACGTGGATTTCGAGTGCTGAACAGGGCAGGAAAGGAAGAATGATGATTTTACGTACTTCAGACTTCTGGATGGTGCTTTGTGATCAGATATCGCACAAGTAATTTAAAAAGTAGTGTAAAAAGTTGGCCAAAAAAGCTCATAGTGGACATTTTATTAGCAGTAGAAGGCAGTTCATCATTCTGATAAGTACTTTACTTTTACCTCCACATTTAGTTTCGTACAGCATATATATATACATATGGGGGACAGAAAGCTAGGTTTTATTCCTTTGTAAGCATCATTAATGAAACAGTTACCTGAGTTTCAGCTGTAGGGCCAAATCATATTTGCTTAAACAGCTTAAGGATTGCTGTTTCATAAATCATCTGTCACAAATTCCTATGATTCCTAAATCAGTTGATCTCCAGCAAAGCCTCAGCTATGTTTTTCCCTCAGCTGTGCACTATGGGTTCCACGTGATGCAAGTCTTTGCATGCTAACTTAGAAAGATAGGCCACTTCTTGGTGTACAAAGAGTCCTATAATGATGCCATTTACTGTTTGCTTCTTAAGTAAAACACAGTGTAAGGGTTCATGCTTTTAGTCTCTGACTGTTGTGTTCTGGATGAATCATTTTGTACAGATAAAATCCATTTGGAAGTCTTATTTAGCATTGATATCTCAAAAGTTCTTTGTACTTGTTTTCTAATTCACCTGTTTACGTAGTTGGTAAGCAAAGGAATGCATTTTAGCTGTTTGTGTTTGTTTACCTCTGACTAGGAGGGTTTTGACCCTGCATAGAATAAAGATTTTTCTAGTATTGTTTCTGCACTGCACTGTAGAATGGATAATAAACTAGCTTTGGAGGTCTTGCTCTGACAAAGGACTGCTAAAAGTCAGTGAAATAACCCTGTTTGTCTACATGTCCGTGTTGCACTAAAGTAGCTGCAACCTGTCAGATCTGTATGGTAGCAGCCTTCATATAATACTTGATTAGGAGTCCTGACTGCTGTAGTTAAGATCTTGGCTCCTTAAGTATTTTTGATTGCCTTTTATTTTTTAGGAGTCACTTTATGGGTCAGAATTTCGCTTTATTTCAGGTATTTACAAACACAAAATAGAGAAATTGCCTGACCAACAGAGTTTACAATCTAAACCTCTTCCAAAGTTATCAAAATAAACTTTGCTATTTCTCAGACTTGTAAAATAGTATTCCAATTTTTCAGTCGACCTGACCCTTCCCTCTGATTTGCTTGCTCTTTCCTACCTCAGAAAAATGCCAGCTCTAATTTAACCTTACAGGTTTTAGTAAGTAGAAATACATTTTTGTTTTTCTTGAAGGGAGGGCAGTGTGGCAATGGATTCATTTTTAAGAAGTCTTATAAACTTAATGCTTTGTAGATGGTGCAACAGGTCTAAGATTCATAGCTTGAAAGGCAAATTTAAACCAAATGGAAATCATTAGGAACAGTAAGGATGGTGCTTTCAGTCATAAAATTTTGCCCTGCTTTTTCAGAGAAGGTAGAGCTACCTATTGTAAAATAGAACTAGCTTCCAAGTTTGTTTTCAGATGACTAAAAATTTCCTTTCACATCTTATCCATGAGTAGAGATGCAGCACTATTCTTGTTCGTTCATCATAGGTCTCTGAAAAACTCATGGGGAATTGAAGGTAGCCCAAGAACTTTCCTGTGGGGTGTAAAAGATTTCATGGTAGATGAATGTCAGCTGCTTTCACTGCTTGCAATAGCTTGAATGACTATGGCTCTGAATACTGGATCAGTAATTATCTTTGACTTGCAAACTACTTCCAAGATCTTCAAAATGTCGATTAAAAGCGAAGTGAGACTATGTAGTTCTAAAATTCTAGATTACAAATTCTTCCCTTGAAGGCTTTTGTTTTTGTTTGAACATAAATGTGTTGGAGTCATTCTAGGAGTGCATGCGTATGAATTAAACAACACAGTTGAAAATAGCCCAGCTACTTTTCTTGTGTGAACTGGAGGAGACCTGTTAAAGTTTTGCATAAGACAAATTGGTTCTCTCTTCCTTCTGAACCTCAACGGTTTTTATAGAGGAGAAACATTGGAGCACAGTCCTGCCCGGAAAGGAGAACTGCGTGGAAGTATGACAAGGCACCTGATGAGGGTTGTGGTGTTCTGGCAGTCCCCATTCTGATTTATAACTTCTGCAGGATGGCTCATACTACATAGGCACCTTCTTCCATATCTGTATACAAACCTATAAACCATCACCTGGCTTGTGTTCAACTGTGGATCAAAGTGAATGACAGTAGGAAATAAGTGAACTTGAAGGTAGTAATTTCTTTACTTTTAAATGCTGCATAGATTTTTACACTGGGAACTGTTGAAAACTAGCAAGCCCTTTTCCTTTTGGTGTGCTCCCTTGAAGAGGATAGCTTGGTTTAGTTGCTTATGTTGTGCTCTGAATGATCAGATATCCCTTGATTATCACTGTGAGCCAGGTGTCATGTTTAAAAGAAATAAAAAATAAAAGACTTTAATTTAGACATGCAAGTGCCTGTTTCCATTCCAGAGGCCAAGAATAAACCACCATTCTGGAGTATCCTTTTTCATAAAACAGTAGGATGCTCAAGATGAGATATCTCAAGTTTGGGGGGGGGGGGACTTGAATAACCCAAATGAGTTGTCCAACAAAGTAGCTGTGGAACATGGGTTTTTGTATCTGTACTATGCCTCACCCACTGTATTCTGTGGGACATCATCGGACTTGTTTACCAATTCTGGCAGTAAATGAAGGCTTCTCAAGTCTATTCACTCTATCAACTGCATTTTGTCTTTCAATGTTCTAGTGTGTGTGTTGTTTTTTTTTTCCTGAAACCCTTTTTCTTTATGGTGTACTTACCTCTAAGCTTGTGAATTAACTTAAGAAATATGGTCAGATGTAGGAATTTAACACTGCTTTTATATAGTCCTTTGCATATGATAAAATACATTAAATAATTAGTCTGTTAGAAAAAGGATCTCTAGCACCAGAAAGTAAGACTTGTAAAAGCCAATAGATGATGTGTGATTTCATTTAAAATACTTTCTAAAGTATTGATATTATAAAACAGTGGTAATTTGTAAGGCTTTTCCAATGTAATATGCAAATTCATTATTTGCTAAAAGGTTCAAGATGACATGCTAAATGTACTGGGCAAAAATTATCATCAATGCGGAAAGTTGACTAAGGGCTTGAATTCAGATACAGGATGATTCATCTTGCCAATTGAAAAGAGCATAAGGGAAAACTACCATTTTGTTCTGCAGTTCTGAAATGTGTTCTTTTAGTTCAGTGAAAACTCTGGCTTTTCACTTTGGATATATAAGGTGTATTTATCTTCACAAAAATGAGTGTGGATATGTGGTTCCTGTACAAATGCAGACTGTGATCTACCAGTATTTATGAAGAACACATGTACAGGAAAGTGACTCTTAAGTACAAGTCATAAATTGAAATGATTATAGAATATACATGGACAAATATACCATGTGTGGTATTGGTAACTGTAATTTCATCAAGCGGTTTTTCAGACTTCATAAACTATGAATGAAACATGATTGTATTGGCCTTATAACAGGTAAAGTAAAATATAGGGTCTGGCTACTTTAAAGTGCTCATAATTCTGCAGCTGGAAATAGCCTTTTGGGACATGATTAAATCTTAAAACCTGCCCATGATTAAAAAAATATATTTCTGTGAAAATCACGTTTAGAAACCCTGGGAAACATTCGAGTATCCACCTCATGAATTTTTACAGTTCCCAGCTTTCTGTATGTAAACATCGTGAGCTATTTTCAACAATTTAGTGATTCTGAGGCGATTCTGTTTTACTTTGAATTCTGCTCCTTCATCACCCGATTATTTTGTTGGTTATGACGGTTTTGTCATTTAGCCTTTTGTCATCTAGCCGGTACTCCTTTACTTGGTGAGATGTTAAAAACTCAATGCTCTTGCCTAATGTTGCTGCTTTGCATGCCAAAAATGAATGAAGCAGCCATGCATTAAAAGGCAGAGCCCTGCGCAAACCCTCCAGCTTACTGCTGTGACCTCTGCCCTTTTGTATCCTGTGACACTCAGCCTGTCTTTGTGCTCAAGTTTATTCATGATGGATACGTTTCCCTCCCAATCACATATGCTGGGCTCTTGCAGAGAGAACAGATAAATTATTTTCAGCTGCGGCCCTGCCAGGCTGGGGCTGGGCGGGGGGGAGGAGGGCTGCCTGTGTGCTGCAGAGGAGCCTGTTTGAACAGGGGCCCCTCCGCAGCGTGGTCAGGACAGGGTGCAGTCTGAAACTTCTCCTGGAATATGAAAGGGGATGCCTCTCAGCTTCTCAGATCCCTTTTAAATGCAAAAGAATGTAGGAAATTGCCAGATCAGTTAGTTAATCAGTGACAACTGCAGTAGGTGTACAAAAAGCATGGCCCTTAAGAGTAATCAGTTGTGCTTGGTGTTTTTTCAGCGCCTCAGCAGGTCGCCGCTGGCCCCACCTCTTGAATCCTCCGCTGGTTTAGTGTCAGCTTTATAAGAGAATGTAATTGCTAGGAGATTTCTTGGTGACTGATGGCAACAATATAAGTCTTCTCTCTGACACCTCCCCCCCAGCCTTGCTTGGGCTTTTTGTTCATGTTATCGTCACATAGCTATATATCAGATCAGTAACTTGAACCACGTATTGACATTAGCAGAATGTATACTTCGCACTGATGACTAAGAAATGTTGCTGTCTGATCAAAACTCAAAATAATATTGACTATATGGGCTGTACGCCTAAGATTCAAACATAATTTACGGAGTTATGTAAAATGTGTTACTGTTCCTCATTAGCGGTGTTATCTTGCAATAACTCTGTATCAAATATTTTCCAAAGTATTCCTGAAATATTTTTGTGACTGCAATTGTTTCTCTTACTTATCTAGGACTATTTTTAGATAAACCTCCTCCTTCTCAATGTATTTTAAACTTACATTGGGATAGAGGATGGTCGTATGACCAAAAAAGGCCTCTTAAAATTCCAAGCTACATAACACTAAAACTGAGGTGTTTCTGGCATAGACTTGCTTCTCTCCCCCGTCCCCCATTTATAATGCACTTAAATGTAAAACCGTTTTTTTATTCCTTTGTACCTCAAATAAGAAACGTCTGAATACATAGTTTTAATAAATGGCTAGAAAATTTGCCTTTTTCTCCTTCTGGACTGGAAAGAAAAGATCGTGTTTGAGGCTTCTTATTTAACTTCATAGATGCTGATTTAAAATTGGCAGTTCTCGTGTTGAGAACACTGTTTGTGATCCAGCTGCTATAGTGAATATAGAGGAAAAGTCATTCAGATTTGGAGTATCTCTTGTTACAACAAGACGTGGTGGGTTTGCATCATAGTACTCCTAGGTGATGCTGTTGTAGTTCTTGTATCAAAGCCGCTGTGAACTTGAATGACGTAGGATATTGTTTCCAAATGCGTGGCACAGGCTGAACTCTGGCTGGTCATTCTCGCATCAGCTGCTTGACAGCAACAAGCTGCCAAATATTCTAAGGCTGTTGTGCCCTCAGTTGCTTCTGTAAAAGCCAGTTCTTTGCCAAAGTCCATGATGTATTAAGGAAATAAAATGCAATCTGGTTCCTACTTAAGTATTTTATGAGAAACTTACCATTACATGCATTTCTTGCACCAAAAATGTTGCTGAATAATATTCATGTTGGTTTTTGCACAAGTACAGTCAATTAAACTATGACTTTTGAGGAAAGGCAGATGAAGTTTTTGCCCTCCCTACCAGCAACCTTAACAAGATATTGACTGCCTTAAATTTGCCACTGCAAATTTCTGGAAGGAAGGTTCTTCTCCGAAAGACTAACTAACTGGATAGGTGTAAAATTAAACTTCTCAGAAATATTTATACTGTATTTGCTGACTCTTCCCACAGGAGGTAGAATATTCCTGAACTGCATGAGGTCATTCTTTTCATCCTTGCAAGTCTGCTCTCCCTTCACGGGGGGAGGGGGGGGGGAATCCCAACATCCTTTGATCTGATAGAAACTTAATTTTTAACACAACCATACTGTCTGAAGTTTGTATTAGGAAAGCATTCCACATTAAAAAAGTGGCTTTTAGTCATTTGGATAACCAAGTTTCATTGGAAGCAACAGTCAAAATCATGTTATAATTGACTTACAGATCTGCTGTTTTATTTTGGTTTGTCTCTATGCAGGGGAAATGTACTGTGCATGAAGAGTTGTCTATGATATAAATGAGAACTAAGCCTTAAACGAGGAGACTAGGCATAGTTCCTACATGTGCAGCTAGGCACTTGCATAACTTTGCATCGAAAGTGCTGATCACTCAATAGGTGAATAAGCTGACAGCACTGATCAGCTGTCTTCCACTGTATGAACTCTTGGCATAACTTTTACTGTGTTGTCAGGTTGTTACATATGTTTATAAAGTTTTTGAATATTTTGCCTCCAACTTTGTTCATGAAAGAAAAATATGACTGTGGTTACTGTCATTGATGTCATCTACTTCCATGTGGCAAATATTCAAATGATTGCCCTTAACAGCCAATAGGAGCTTAGCAGTTTTGAAAAGCACTTTTATATAAAATGTTTAAATGTAGATTTAGTAGGCTATTTTTTAATCCTACGTTTTGAGGCTTCAGCCTCAAAATGACCTTTGGCATGACTTTGTTTTAGCATGAGGCCTATTTCAGCCTACTGCTTCAAAATGAGGTGTTATTTGCATTGCAGGTGTGTCATTCCATTATATAAGTAATTGTTTTGTTTGGTATCTGTCAAGTACTTCAGAATTGTGTCCAAGATGCTTTGTAAAAATATCAGCTGTGTATGATGTGTCTAATTAAAAAAAAAAACAACAAAAAAAACCACTTCTAGCATTAAAGAATTAGTTTGGAGAAACATTTTGGGACGTTCATAAAGAAGACAGCTACTTTTCCAAATTCTGTTTATTCCGTTTACTTGCTGCTTGGCTGTCAAGAAATACTGCTGAATTTCTTGTGCAGGAAGAGCGAGACTTGAATTGGGTGACGTGTTTATTGCAGAAAGTTATTCTGAACATAAGAACGTAAAGATGACATTGTGGGGGGCACATAAATCTGTTTGTTGCCCTTGCTGCTTTTTGTTCTTGAGTGTTGATACCTGCTGCTTTGGGAGCAAGAGTAAGGAAGTTCAAATTTTAGGTTTTGCAGTGCTAAGTCAGGTTAGACTTAATGTGGCAGCCAGTTATGTTCCATTCCAAAAAGTGAGGAGCTGACCAAGGCTGCTCAGTCCATGTCGATCCAGAATATTAAGCTGAACGATGGTTAACTACTATTTAAAAACTGGGTCTAGCAGATCAAGATTGGAACGTTGTAGACTAGGGTAAATGCAAGCTTTGTCTGTTGAGACAACAGGGTCATTAAGCAATTGACTGCGTCCTGGTGGTTGGGATCACACCATCACTTTGAACAGAAATATGTTGTCTAGGCAAGTGTTAGGGAAACCTATTCACAGACTCTTCTGGGTCCAGTCTTGCTGGTATAAACTTTCAGTTTTGGGAATAGAGAGACTATAGAACTTTATACCAAAATCTGTGTATTTTGGTTAAGACTAAAAAGGCTTGCTGTTCTTATGCTTGCTATCTTTTTGTATGTTCACAAACTTACTCAGCAATCTTTCTAGGATTCAGATATTCTCTCCTTTGTCCCTGAAAAATAGTCACTGTTTTGTGAATAACAGCTGGTTTTGACTGATGGGAAAATGGAGAAAATGGTACACGAATTTTAGGGTTTTTAGAGTATTTAAGCCAAAAAAAAGACTGTGCTGAACTTACTGTTGTCAGTCTTGGTCCAGCCTTGATGTTAGTACGTTTGCTTTTGTGAGGAAATGAACTGGGGATGTGAATATCTTAGCTAGAATTACTCTCTAATGCAATTGCTATGTCTGTGAGTTCCTGTGGGTTTTTTCTTTATTTCTTTTGTTTAAACTTGACCAGCCTTGAGGATTTAAGCAGAGAAGGTGATGTTGCTTGTAATGAAAGAAGCACAGAAATTATTACAACTTACAGTAAGGCTGCCTACTTCAGAAATAACTGTTTCAGCATAAATTTAAAATTGTGACCCTACCTTCTCCGCCTCATGACTTGCTTAACTATCTGGAAGACGTCTATCCTATTAGCATAGAAGGTTCAGAGCTTACTAGGTAATTCCAACATTGACTGTTCTCTTACCAAAAAGTTGTCTTATTTTGATCACTGTTGTCCTTCATTCCTAAACATGCTCTGTTAGCCATATGTTGCATCATGGAGGTGTGGCTCTCTTATTTGGGGAGGTAGAATAAGGTTTGGGAGCACAATTTCTGACTGTAAAGGGCTGTTGTCATTAAACTTAAGGTTGAACTTAAAGCTGAAAAAATACTACTACAGTTTGGAAACAAATTCTCAAGCACATTCACATGCTGTGTTTTAAACCTGATTGCTTTAGCAACAGCTAAACAGCTGAAGTGTGAACTGATCTCATGTTCTAGATAAAATGCAAACCTAAAATCTTAAATAGTGACAGTGTTTTCACTTTTAATTTAGGTGTTGCATTTATTTGTGTACACACTGCTTCATAAACTTAGAGATCATTTTTTCTTTTTAAAGAGTATATGCTCAGGAAACTGAAGTGTTCTAGTTTCATAGTACATCTCATTCATTGTAAGTGACAGTACCTAGTTCAAATCTGCAAACTGGGATGGGGTCAGCTGGGCAGGAATTAAGGTGTCTTTAAACAAAACCCTTACCTTATTTTCCTTTTGTTTCTGTGGGTATAGTAGCAGGTCCTGTTAGCTGATGTTGACAGTTGTTAGTGGCTGACCCTCACTTCAATTTTATTGGAAGCCTGTCAGCTGATGAACAGTAAGCTAAGCAGTACAATTCAAATGTGTGTTTGATTTCTGGAGATCCTATGTCATGTTGTCTGTAATAATTAAAGTGAGAATTTTACTATGTAGGTTTCAGTTATTTTTATTGCAAAGTTTCATTACTGCATTGGGAGGGTAGGACGTGCTTGTGTCTTCAAAATGATTCTCTTAGGCATGATTTATGTAATAAATTAGTGAACAAACTCTCACCTGTTCATAATTCTGTGGCTATAAATAGATTAGCTGATGGGTCAGATCCTCTGGTTGGCTCAGGTTTGATATTGTGTAGTAACAGTAGTAGCTATGCACTGTGCTTTTCAGCGTTTCCAAGTGGAGAGGCTGTTCTGCTGAATGGAGATCTTCCATACACTTTTGCCATCTTCTAAATGCAGCGTGCATTAGTGGAGGTAGAAGTATCAGAACTCTTCAGGTGATCTTAAATCAATGGAGGGATCTTCACCATGACAGAGTGACCTGCTCTGGAGGCCCGAAGCTTGCACTGCAAGCTTGAATCAATGGAGAAGGTTCCTTCTTGCTTTGTTGCTGGAATTTTCTTATGCTCTGTTTTAAGAAACTGATTGAGGTGGCAAATATTACAGATGGCTTCTGTATAATAAAGAAAACCAAGTCAAAAGAAATAGGTATTTGAGATGAATGTGGCATGTAGGAGTTTACCCCCAAGTGATTTAGAAATACAAGTGTTAATATCCCAGCCAAGCACTAAAGAGATTTAAGAGCGTAGTTTTAAAGGTGACATTCAAATGCTATTTTAAGAGAAGTGATAAATGCATGTGCTTTCCCTCTCGCCCTCTGCTTCATGCTGTAGAAGGTCCTCTTGACAATGGCTACAAAAAGTGTAATAAACGTGCTGATAGGTTATCCCTAGACTTGTTTGGGTCAAATTGAATACAGAATGCCAGGCATTTTAACTGAAGGGAAAGTGATTGAAATCTTCCCTCCTCCGCCCCAAAATGCAAGAGAGAAAAGTACAAATTTGTAAATCTTGTTTTGCTTTATCGCTGATCAAGGGCAAGTAGGTATCTGCAAGTACAGTTGCAAATAATGACAAAGGTGTAAAAAGAAGTGTTCAGTTTTCATTTGCTTACATGGACAGACTTCCTTGACTGTCATCTTAAACTTTGTTTTCAGATATAAGCCATAGCATCTAAATTTCTGATTTTAAGAAGGAAAGATATCATTAGACTAGTTTTGTTCAAAATAAGCAGATTCAAACAAAATCTTGTGAGTTTTCTTTGAGGGCGGTGGGGTGGGCAAAGCACCATTTCAGAACATGCAATTCTTTGCTGTGGAAAAGCTAATCTGGAGCTTTTTTGAAACTATTCTGTTCAAGTACATTATTTTCTGAAGTCCAAGTGTATATCTCATTAGGTTAGTATTTATTATTTAAATTCATTTGTCATTACTGGTTTTCCTTAGTGAGTTTTCAAGATTATAATTCTGGAGCAAACTAAACTTTAGTGTGGTCTTCTGAAATGTTATAGTTAGTAACATGATTGTGTGAAGATAATGAACTCCAGTGATTGTATCCCCCTTTATCATCATGAGGGAAATTATGATATGGATTCAGAAATCTACCTTATCTTAGAATGAGGCTTTTGAATTTAATTTTCTTATACAAATTGTTTGTATAGTTTTGTTTAAATGGGAAGAAGCATCATGTTGTTTCTCAATTTACAGCTTGATTAAATTAAAAAAAAAAAAGTGTGGCAAAGAAGACTTAAATGTAAAGTTAGGTTTTGGAGTTTGGTATGTTAAAGGGTCAGAAAAATCTGTTGTCCATATAACTAACTTTAAGTCTGCCAAAGGGCTTGGTGCTGGTGCTTGCTCATCTGATTACGCAGCTCAGGGGAATAAGGTTAAGGACATGCTGTTGGTAACTAGAGCGTTTTCAGGGCTTTAGTTCGGCAGATGGGCTGCTTGGCTATATTCGTACATCTGCCTACCTGCTGTGGCAGCTGCTGCTGCTGCATGTTGTGTTCTTTTGTTCTATTCCACCCAAGAAAGGAACACTAGGAAGTGTAGTGAATGGATTAATTTAAGGTTAAGGCTAGTGTTTTGCTTGCTTCCTAACTCTCTATCATAATAAAGCTTCTGATAAAGCTAATGAATCCTTAAAGCAAAATAGATTTTTAAGATGTGTTTTGGAGGCTGGGACTAGCTGATGTTGTCTAAAACAGTCAAGTATATTTTCTATATATTGTCTGATGTTATTTGTTTCAATATTTCCTTTTCTTTTCTTCCACTTCCCCCACTTCCTCTAGGAGCAGTAACCAGACTTTGCCTGACACTGCGTGGTCCAAAAGAATTAAGGAAATATGGAATGACATGAAGGAGATTAGTTGAGGATTAAAGGCTTTGAGGACAAAACACCTCACCGAGGTGAAGCACAGACTAGCATTCTAGTTGTAGCTCTGAGGAGCTGTGTGCTGAAAAAAGATGGCAGATCCAGGAATGATGAGTCTTTTTGGAGAAGATGGGAATATTTTCAGTGAAGGGCTGGAAGGTCTTGGAGAATGTGGATATCCAGAAAACACAGTAAATCCTATGGGGCAACAAATGCCCATGGATCAAGGATTTCCCTCTTTACAGTCATCTCTTCATCATCCCCCTGCAAATCAAAATCAAGCAAAGTTGACCCATTTTGATCACTATAATCAATATGAACAGCAGAAAATGCACCTGATGGATCAGCCGAACAGAATGATAAGCAATGCCCCTGGGAATGGTATAGCATCTCCTCATTCACAGTATCACAACCCTCCAGTTCCTCAGGTTCCTCACGGCAGTGGTGCTGGTGGTCAGATGGGAGTCTATCCTAGCATGCAGAATGAAAGACACGGGCAACCCTTTGTAGACAGTGGCTCCATGTGGGGACCACGGGCAGTTCAAGTGCCAGACCAGATAAGAGCACCATACCAGCAGCAACAGCAACAACAACCACAGCCGACACAACCACCACAGGCACCCTCTGGACCCCCTGGGCAGGGCCATCCTCAGCACATGCAGCAGATGGGAAACTACATGGCTCGTGGTGATTTTTCAATGCAACAGCATGGTCAGCCGCAACAGCAGAGGATGAACCAGTTTTCTCAAGGCCAAGAAGGCCTTAATCAGGGAAACCCTTTCATTGCCACCTCAGGACCTGGCCACTTGTCTCATGTGCCCCAGCAGAATCCCAGTATGGCACCTTCTTTACGACACTCAGTCCAGCAATTTCACCACCATCCCCCCACTGCTCTCCATGGAGAATCAGTAGCCCACAGTCCCAGATTCTCCCCTAATCCTCCTCAGCAGGGTGCTGTTAGGCCGCAAACACTTAATTTTAGTTCTCGGAGCCAGACGGTACCCTCACCTACTATAAACAACTCAGGGCAGTATTCTCGATATCCTTACAGTAACCTTAATCAGGGATTAGTTAATAATACAGGGATGAATCAGAATTTAGGCCTTACAAATAACACTCCAATGAATCAGTCTGTACCAAGATACCCAAATGCTGTAGGATTTCCGTCAAACAGTGGTCAAGGACTAATGCACCAGCAACCCATCCACCCTAGTGGCTCACTTAACCAAATGAACACACAAACTATGCACCCTTCACAGCCTCAGGGAACTTATGCCTCTCCACCTCCCATGTCACCTATGAAAGCAATGAGTAATCCAGCAGGTACACCCCCTCCACAGGTTAGACCTGGTAGCGCTGGAATACCAATGGAAGTTGGCAGTTATCCAAATATACCCCATCCTCAGCCGTCACACCAGCCCCCTGGTGCCATGGGAATTGGACAAAGGAATATGGGCCCCCGAAACATGCAACAGAATCGTCCGTTTATGGGTATGTCTTCAGCACCACGGGAGATGGGTGGGCACATGAGACCAAATGGTTGTCCAGGTGTTGGCCTTGCAGATCCACAAGCAATACAAGAACGACTAATATCTGGCCAGCAGCTTCCCAGTCAACAGCAGTCTTTTCAACAGCAAATGCCAACCTGTCCTCCCATGCAGCCTCATCCAGGGATACATCATCAGTCTTCACCACCCCCACATCCTCATCATCAGCCTTGGGCACAGCTTCACCAGTCACCACAAAACACACCACAAAAAGTGCCTGTCCTTCAGGTAAGATACTTCCAATGAGCAGAAAATTCTTTAAATTACCATAATGCATTTCAGTATACACAAGATTTATGTTTTTAAAATAGCTGTTCTTGTTTGACCTCCCTTTTTGTTGTTATTACTTGTTATTGGGTTTTCTTGCTACGCAGAAACAAAAGGTAAAATGAGATTCAGGTAGCTTGCTAATGTTCTTATAGTACTTACAGGATAACACTATGGATATACCTAAATCTGATACAGCAATAGGAAGAACGGAAGACTTGTGGGTTGTGGGGCGGTGTTTTTTTTTTTTTTTTTTTTTAAATCACGTTGGTCCCTTTGAGGGGAAAATGGAAAGCATGTGTGACAATTGTCATTTAAACTAATAATTTTCATATTTGCAAACTTGTAGGAAAAAGTTAATTTTATAATGGATTTGCTTTAACCAAACTGAAGATTTTCTATAAATACTATAGGAATGTTTTATTTTTCTATGTTAAAGCTGAGTTTTTACATGTGAAAAAATTTTCAGGATGAACTTTTTCAGCACTAAGTGATGGGGCAACAGTTTATATAAAAAGAAGACAACAGATGTGAATCGTAGTCTCAGATTAGATCTTCTAAAACTTAAATGAAATCTCAGATAGTATGAAAGTTTTATTTTACTGAGTCTCTGATCTGTTGGATTTCAATGAAAATATATTGCTCCTGTGTTATTTTTTAATTAAAAGATGGAAATGTTAAAACATCTGATCCTTCTGTAGCTTAGCAGGTTTGATTATGTGTTAGTGTATTAAGCTTGAGCTGAAAAGCTGCCTTTTGGGATCCTTAGGTTTGCCATCACTTGCCTCTGGCTCTATCAGTCAATCATGTAAGAAGTTTTGGTACTGAATGAATAGGTGGCCAGGATATCAGTGTTTTTTTTTTTGGTGTTTGGTGTTTTTTTTTGTTTTTTTGTTTTTTTTAGAAAAAACAGTCAGTAGTTAATGCCAAGTAGCTCTCCCCGTATTTGGAGACAATTGTTGGAATGCAGTCATAATGATACGATGCTACAATAAGCCTAATAAATCATATAAACAGCTGTCCTAGCCAGTGTCCCAGGACTGTGCGGAAAGCAGCTGCTCAGCAGTCCCTTCCAGTGCTGCCTGCCGGCTGCTTCTGTTAGCTGCTCAGCACAGCATGAGGTGGGTCTGGGAATCAGATGCACGTACTGCAGAAAGGCAGCTGACAAGGAGTGGTAGATGTAGCAGCTCAGCAGCTGGGAGAAGCTTCCACATTCTCCAGGGAAGAAAGGAGGGGGGAAGCATTGGATATGCCGTAGGGCGCTGAAGTCCTGGAAGGGAAATCAGGGACTAAGTTGGGGTAAGGGAAAGGACAGGATCTTTATGGGAGGGAAGAGGAAGCTGTGCTCTTGAAAGGAAGAAAGAATGTCTTCAAGACCATCCCCACACCCCCCAAATTAGTGTGAAATTTTCTACATGTATTTTTCCCTTCCTCCCCCGCACCTGCATGCACATGCTTTGTTTGGAGAATATAAATTCCAGTTCTTGCGTGCACATAGAACCTGTGTTCAGTCCATCGCTCCCTCATGGAGGGAAAGAGTTCTTGACAATACTGCTTGGGTTATCAACTGTGTTGGGTAAGAGGGACAAAAAAGGAGAGAACTCATGACTGCCTTCAGAAAACAACAGAATGAGCAGAAATTTGGAAAAGAAGGAATGACAGCATGGAGAAATTAGTACAAAAATGTTGACAAATGGCAAGAGAGGTACAGGACTGCAGAGTTTGTTTTTTTTGTTTTTGTTTTGTTCCCCCCCTCCCCCCCCACAATAAAGGCTAATATGTCTAGGAGAAAAACTTAAAAACTTGAAAGGAAATCATAGAAACGGTAACACAAGATGTATGAAATAGTAAAGAAACAAAAATAGGTGAGATGGCATTGCTCATACCTTTCACTACTAGTGGTGATGGGTGGTGGGGAGGAAGGACTTAAGATCCATTGTAGTAAACACTGAGCTCTAAAACTGTGGTGTTCTGCATTAGGAGTTAATTCGGTGTTTTCCTCTGATCATCCAATAAACTTTTTTTTAGCAGCAACAGATGGTTTGGGAGGAGAAGGTCTACTTGTAGAAAGGAAAGGTTTTTTAAATGTTCTTGGAACATTCGTTTTCCTTTAATCACTGAGGAGGTAAAATACAGGCAGCTCAAGTTTTAAATGATCTGTGCAATCTATTACGAAGTTTTAAACTGCAGATAAGTAGCTTGAACAAAGGTAAGTGTTGAAACTAAATAATTAGAGGAAAAACACATGAAAATTCAAGTTACTTGATTAAAATCAGTAATTCAGACAATTGTAGCTAGCCAAGTAACTTCTCTGTTAGTCTGCTTCTGTTAAGTTTTTATTTGGTACAAGTTATTGTTACATACCTTCCCTTTAAGTAATAAGTTTGAGAGATGATAGGTGCAGTTTAGTGTGTTTGTGTTAAACCTGACTATAGTAATGAAACACTTGAAAGGAAGGTATTTCCCCCTTGAAAACTGTTTGGATCAAATATATATTGTTCAGGTCAATGAAACTCTGTTCCTCCCCACCCCCTAGGGAAAAATGCAGATGTGTGAAAACCCTGCTCTTAAGATGAAATACAGAATTTGTAGTTATCCTGTCTGACAATGTCTTGTTTTTTTTTCTTCATGTCAGTTGGCAGAAGACTGTTCACTAAAGAACACTTATTTAAATGACTAGGTTGTTTTTATTTGTATACAATTAATTAAGAAAAATGAGTTTAGTCAGGGAAATTAAAATCACTGTACTTTTAAATCAATGGAAGTCATCTTAGTAATTATTTTTCAGTGATTTGAAGCTAGCCTTATCATGGGAAGGCTGTAATACTTGTGGTTAACCAAATTACTGTTTTGTTTTTAGATATCTTGGAAGGAAAGTGAAGTTGTTTTGCTTTTAACTTGAAGGAGATTACTGTGTCAGTTTTAGGATTCTTTGTTCCTTGTGTACAAAATGGCAAATTATTTTGATTGGGAGATACAACTAGTRATTGACAATTCAGCTGGTCTAGATTAGTAGCACAGAGCTAAGCAAGGTTATTAGGACCTTGTTAGTAGTCAGTTGCTGAATTCAGGTTTTTATAGGTAACCGTTTATAAGAACGACTATAACACTGGGACATTCAATTACTGTGCTTGATTTTCAAAGTGGTGTTTTGAAAATGTTCCTCACCAACGTCTTTTAGAAGAGTTCAGTGGCTATGGGATGGGGAGAAAGGCTCTACCATGGCCAGGTGATTGGCCAAGGTACAAAGCTGAGGGTAGGAGTCAACTTGTTTTCACAGTGGAGGGATCTGTGCTGAGCTTAATGCTCTTTAATATGTTCATAATCGACCTGGAAAAGAGTGAAGAGAGATGACAAAGGTTGCTGCTATTGTTAAGATATTCAAAGAGTAAAGCTGAGTGCCAAGTACAGAGTGGAGAAGGACCTTACAATAATGAAACTAAATAATTAGAAAGAAATACAACTGGAATGTCAGTTGCTTGGCCGCAAGCTGTGTAAATCAAGGCATGCTGCCTGTGCAATGAAATGACAGACAAAAATCTCTAAAGACAAATGTAGAACAAAGCACAAGAGAAGATGTTGTTCTCAGGTGGACAGTAAAGGTGTCTGAGCTGGTTACCACTGCTCAGGAACAGGATCTTGGTGTTGGATGGCTATCTGAAAATATGCTATGACAGGCAAAGGAGTAAAACATTAGGAATGGTTATGGAAGTAGTAGAGAGCAAAACGGATTATTATCATGTTGCTACATATATGCATGGTATGCCTGTGGGTCAAGTGCTGTACAGTTCTGGGTCCCTTCCTCCCACCTAAAACGAAACAAAACAAAAACAACAGTAGCACTTGAAAAAGCAGGGAGAGGGATGATTTGGGAAGAGGGAAGGGAGAGGTACAGAGGAAAGCCTGTAAAATTTTGAGTGATAAAGGGGCATGAAGAAGGTGAATGTGAAACAAGGATTAGTGGCCTTTGTTTTTGTACTTTTAGGGTGTTCAGCAAATTATCAGGTGGCGAGTTCAGAACAACATATTAAGATGCTGATCTCTCCGTTTCGAGATGTACAGAAAAATTGGTGCTTGTTAAACACGAAGGCACTACATTTGGCCCTGCAGATCTGTGCCATTAATAACAAGTGGCTGAGAGTTTGTTATGAGGATGCATCTACTATATGTGTGTCCAGTTCTTGTCCACTTCCACAGACACTATAACTATTTTCAGAGAATTTTATTAGTGGTAGAGTGAGCATAAGAATTTTTTCTGTCAACATCAGGCCGTCTTGGGGACGATTCTGTATAGAACTTCTCATTTACCCACAGCTACTGTTTATGTTTGTGGAACATGTTTAATGAATAACACTCAAATCTACACTATTTATGGTTGAGTATGGGAATAATTAAAGAAAGGATAATTATGGTTTAAAGCCTCTATGCTAGATTAAGTAGTGGAACTTGACAGTGGGTACTGACAGTGTTGAGGAATCCTGGGTTGAGGAATCCAGCTACTTTCTGAGAAGGTACTTATTTTGTGTCACCAGTTCACTGCCAAAAATTTTTTTTTCTGTTCTCTTGGTTATCTGTGGACATGTGATTTTTTTTTTTTTTTTTTTTTTTTAAATCACTCTTAGCTCTATTTGGTATGAGTGCATTGGCTTGAAATTTCCTGTGCTCCCTAGGAGGGGAAGAGACAGGGAAAGTCCTGCTGAGTCACCAGCAGAGTCATCCCTGTGACAGGATCTTCCTGTGTTTTCAAACTTTGTGTTGCTGCCTCAGCTTAATTTATACCTGAATGAAGAGGTATGGGAACTACTATCAACTTGTGTGATTTGAAGTGATATTCTAACCCAGCAGAGAGTGCTTGTGAAGTCAGTTCCACTTGTACGCTGAAATGAAGTTGACATTCTCCTGGGTGGTTTAATTTTTCTAATGCGTAGAAACAGTATAGTAAGAAGAGACTGACTCTGTCGTCTTATTGTCTTCACATAATCAATTGTCTTTCAGTCTTTGTACTATAATTTTATTTAGTAACAAATGGTATTATTTTAAATAGGTAGGATTTTTTGCTTAAATTAATATTTTTAAGCAGTGTCCCACAGGTCCAGAGAAAACTGTTAGCTGTTCCATTGTGTGTTTAGCTTTTTGCTGTAAATAAGTAGAAGTCCCAAAATTTAAAAATTTCTAAACACTATTAGTTGGGTACCTTTTATTTTGATTCAGAAGTTATGCAGCAAAACCTCATGGCTGGCCCTGGAAATTCTAGTCTCCCTTTCCAAGTGTTCTTGCACCAGCAAAAACTAGTGGATATTGGCAAAGGTGCTAGACTAAACAGAAAAAAAAAACCACTAATGCTGAACCTTGATGATAGATTACAATTGTATGTTACTTCAAAAAATATATATGTAAAGGAAAAACTCCAAACCAAAGCAGAAGCAGTGGAGAAAAATGAATGAAAAGTTGAGAAGAAAATCCGTAGGATTCATCTGAAAGTAAGGCTGGTAATCGTAACTTATTTTTAGACGTTTAGAAGCTTCCACTGTATTTTGTTGAGGCTCTGAAAAACTTCTGTATTTGAGCAAGGTACGCAATGTAATTAGCTATAATTTTCCAAATAAAAGTAGGCCATTAAAGCTGCTTTCATTTAAAAGCATTGAAGTAATTTCATGTCTGTGAAGTAAATATTGTATTATGGTGACATCTGGTTCAACTGTGAGCTAGTTCACATTCAGTTCTCTCAAAGGATATAATAATATGAACTACACAAAAGTTCATGTTACTAAACTCCTTAGATATATGCCAGTCTACTAATTAATATTAAGAGATCCAAAGACTTGTTACCACCTCACCCTTGAAAAGCCTATATGTACTTTTGTAAATCAAGGGTTAGAGTGACTCTGGACAGAATAGGCCTCTGGGCCGAAGATTTGTAGTATTTAGGTGGGTTTGTTGCGGATTCTTTTTCTTCCTTTTTTTTTAAATTGGAATTGAGGAGGTGGAAGCAACTTTAAGAATACTTTTTCCTTAAGGTGTCATAATTTGACTGTACTGAAAATAATTTGTGCTGTTAAATTATCTGTTCCGGAGTTTTGGGTGAAACCAGTTTGCAGCATTAGCATAAGAATACAAGTCCGCATCAGCATGCTGATTTTTGTAGGCATCAGAGACCAGACTTGTTCTTCAGCACTACTGTGTTGGAGGTTTGTACATGTTTGTGACCTGGCCATTGTTTTCCTGGAATCTTTAGTGTTGTCTGAGGAATTGCCTAGCYAGAAATACTTGTGAATTATGCTACTGTTCAGTACTTCAATATTTTTATCTGTTGATAGTCATCTAGTGGGATTTGGCAATCATCTTATTTTTACATGAATGAATGCGTTCTCCTATTTTATATTTATTCAAACAGATTTAAATCTGTTGCTTCAGAGAAGCTTTTTTATATGACTGAAAGATGATAGTCTAATACAGACCCTGACATCTGCATCACCATCATAAGCCTACATAACTTAAAGGATGGAGAACTGGGGCAAATGAAAAGAAAAATGTTTATTATTATCAAGATTGTCATTGTATTAAAAAAAAAGAATGAGTTCCAGGTGAAGCAATAATTTGCTGCCTTTTATTATGAAGCTTCCTAGTCTTCCTATTCTCCTCTTGCACATGGAATTTGAGGCATCCGTTTGTTTTAAACTCATTAGTTCAACTTACTCATTAGTGCTGCCTTTGCTTGTTTCTTGAATGTTAGTGTTACAAACTTGCCTATTTCCTCCTGTTTTTTTCCCTCTCGCAAGAGTAAATATATCAGTTTCCTCTATGATGGAACACTATATCACTCTGAAGTTTGATTTTTACATTTTTTTAAAGGCCATTTTCTCCCTCAAATTAGTGGGCCAGTGCTTTTGACTTTTGAATTTTCAAAATTGAATTATAATGCAAGAATTGATAACTAAACAACTATGAAGCTAAAATGCTGCCTAAAAAAGGAATGGTCCCATCTGAACAAACTATCAGAATTACACCAAATATGCTCTGTGAGTTTTCTTTTCTAGATATCCATGTTCTTTTAATTTTATGGATATATATCTTGCAGATGATAATGTGGTCTGGATTTTGGGAACAAATTGCTCAGTTTTTCTTTAGAAATATTTGGTACCTTCTTTTGTCTATGGAGATCTAAAACTTAGTAGCTAAGGAGAAAGATTAGCACCCTTGGATTTTTCACTGTGATTCAAAAATGTATTTGTACAGGTTTGGGGTGGGTTTCTTTTGAATAATTCTCAAGTTGTGGGCATGTTTTAAAGATGGAAAAATTGATTCCCAGGAGCTGGAGTAGAGCAGAGTAGGAAGTGTGGGAAGAGGTGTTCAGGGAAGGGGAAGTGAAACACTGAGGTGATCTGACAGAGCAGTGTTAAGAGGCAGGACTAGGGAGGAGATGGGCAATGGCATATGTTAAAACGGGGACAGAGAAAGTTCTGGGAGGTAGCCCCTCTTGTCCGCTGGCTGTTGGAGGCACCTGCCTCTTGGGACCTTGGTGAGAGGCAGCCATTTGGCTCAGTGTCTCCTGTTACTGCTCGGTGTGCTGCTTCCATTCATACCTTCTTTCTCTGTCTCCTCTTGCCCATCTCTGGGCAGATACTCCCCTGACAGCTTCCCAGCACAGCTGTGCCAGCAGCTTTCAAACCTGGAGCGTTCACAATGCAGCCTAAGGCTAGTGGGAGGCCTATAAGGAAAGAATTAGAGAATTGCTGTATTATTCCAATACCAGACCAGGTGCTCTCTTCTGCACTGTTCTCTTCCAACAGCTGAAGCTTTAAGCACAGACTAGATACTGAGCGTTATAAAAAAAATCCATGGAAAATAAAGGTGGCTGAAGTCTGGGAATACGGAATTGTACCCCCTTCCTTGCACCAACACACATGATCCTTCCTTTGGTGAACTCTTATGCTGGTAAGGGAACCGCCCTGGCTGATCCCCTCCTAGCCAGGTTAAGTTCCTGGCAACGCTTCACTGTGTGTGCCTGTGTGATCGCCCGGGCTGGTGGTGGGGGAGTGGGGAGGCTTGGTGGGAGGAGATGGGCCCTGCTGCTTTCTGAGGCGGGGAGCTTTTAGCTCCTTGTACACCCTTAAGTACACACCAGTTTCTGTAGAGCTTTAGCTCAGTAACCAGCCCTTGAGTCCTCCCTCACGTTTTGGTAAAGTAAAACTCCAGTGGAAGTCAAAACTTTGTCCTGTCTTACTGAATTAGTGACAAACAGGTCATGTTCCAATGTCTCCTAGTTCTTTTTAACTCTCGCCTTATGTTCCTTTTTTCCACCAAAATAAAAATGATTAACTTGCTTTCAGAGGTGTGTTTTCTTTTTTAGGAAAGAAACTTTTTTTTTTCCTCTTCCAACTGATATTTGCAGTTATTTTGTTATTGAAGAGATGAAAGAATATCCCTGTTCTAGCAGAAAGAGCTTGGCACAATTGTATTAGATGTGCGTAGTGTGCACTGAAATGAGGGAAGACACTTTCAGTATCTTTCTCAATCTTTGAATTGTTTCCTTGAGCACTGAATGTATATTTTGTTTTTTTGCTTCAACACAGAGTCAATTAAAAGTAGTAAAAATTAGAAATAAAACCTAAAAGTAATTTCTTAGTTTTCTTTTTGAAGTTGTAGAACTGATATATAGGATGGTTTAGTGATCTGAACACAGATTTGATTGATGAACTGAATCAGCATTGTTTCTGCATTTTGCTAACCTTGAAAGATCACCTTCCAAAGACTTAGTTAGAATTCGCTCAATTACTGGGAGAGGTTGGTAGTAATAGTACACCTGTTTATTAAGAGGAGCATATTGATGATGGACATAGAAATTATTTACACAGAACCCAACTCATGATTCAGATTCTTACTCAGATGTCCAATACTCTAAAACACGCCAAATTCCTGCTCTTCTTGTAACTTGGAATTCATTCCAATGTTGTTCTCTGTTAAGGCTGCAGTTAACAAGACAACACCAACTGATCCAACAGTTGGAAACAGGAAGTCCCACTTCCTACCGCTTACCCTGCATTAGCTCTGGCTGCTTGTTGGATCCCTTCAAAGCTGACTCTTTCACTAACCTGTCAGAAAAGTAAGCCAGGAAGAAAAAAGTATTTCCACCTTTAAGAGGCAGTTGGATTGGTTCAGCTACTTCTGGAACCAAAACATGAGTGTCCTTTATTTAGGAATGTGGTAATTGTAGACTTTAACATAAGAGGAGTGAAACTGTGCAAGATGTGGGAGACCTGCAAGAAAAAGGCAAACGAGTGGATATCTCTCTGGTCTTCCATTGTTGGACTGGGAAGAGTCTTTATTCCTTTGGTTATGTTGCTCCATCACCTATTAATTCCTGAATGAGTACCAAGGGTCTGGATGCAACTGTTTCCATATACTTCTCCTCAGCTTTTTTTTGTTAGTCAGCTTTAGGAGACAGAAGCCCAATGTTTTCTGTTAAACACAGGACTTAAGATCCTCTGGGAATGGGTTCATATTGCATGAATTGCTGCTGTAGAAATTAAACATTGAGAAATATTAACTTCTGGAGCTTGGTAGTTGTGTATGGATCATTACTAATCTTTAATTTTGGAAAACTGCAAGTATTTGTCATCAGCAGTGCAACACTGTTACCCTTCAGTAAGGTATAAAGCACAGAATGTCTCTTTGGTATATTGTTATAACAGCTTGTAGGGAAAAGTGAAGACTTAATAAAATTTGGGCTGTTTTTTATATTTTGTTAAATACAAAAATGTTATTTTCATCAGAGAACTTTCATATGAAAGAGTTTTAGAAATGAATGTACACCTACTTATAATAGACTTTTTTTTAAAGAAGGCTGAATAATTTAATCAGTTGAATAGTACAGTAATTAGAAAAACGTCAGTTTTAATCATCTAATTGTTAATGTCTATGCAACTCTTGTAACCAGAAGAACATAATGACCACTGTAATTGCGACACTGAAACTCCTACAGATTTTACATTTAGTGCTTTTGAAGGAAAGAGAGTTAGAACTCATAACAAGCTTCATAACAAACTTCCTAAAATCTAGTTGTCAATATGAACTTTTTTTTTCTGCCCCCCTTTCACATCTCTCTCTCTCCCTCTCTCTCTCTCTCCCCCCACATGGCCCTCTGTTCACTTGCATTCTGGTACTTCATATCTTTTTTGGCCCTGCAAGACTCTGATAACGGTGATAATACTGTAATTTTCCTTACATGTGAGCACTGAATGATATGAAGTGCTTTATTTTATTTTTGGAAGAAATCTCTCTGTACCAGCCAATTGTTGCTAAATATAGTGGGAGGCTTATAATATACAGTTCAGTTCATATGTGAATTTAAAGTGATACTTACCATAAAAAGTTGACCTTGTAGTTTACATGTACAATTGTATATGAAACATAGTAGCCATTAAAACTGTTTAAAATTTTTGGCTTTATAGCTATTATCCATATGTCTCTCAGTCAATTTATTAATGGGATATTGCAAGTGTTTACTGGGGTAGGGATTATCAATTGGAAATATGGATAAATGCCTACTATATTGGAAGACTACTAGGTCTTTCTCTCTGTTAGTCTGCTGTTGAAATACTTCAAGAAAACCTATTGAAAAAAATAGTTCTGTAACTAAGGGAATTTGGGGATTTTTTCTTGTCTGGCACAAATTGCTTGTTAATGATTTGTTTCATTTTTGTAATGCTAATATTTCTGTACCATGCATCCATGAGGCATTCTGCAACACAGATAGGCAAGAGACTACAGAGCAGTTCCTGCAGTTCCCTCCTGTAATATACAGTACCACGTAGCTCAAGAACTTATGTTCTATCTTACATGACAGAGAAATACTTTGCTTGGCTGCACTTTGTCAAAAATATGTATCTGGGCAGGACAATGGAGGAAGAGATGTGCAGTAGCAGCCACAAACTGTCACARCAGTGACAAACTGAAGACTAAGGCTCAGCTTACCATCAGCTATTTCTGATACTAGTTCATTCTGCTGAATGGCAAAGGTTACGTAGCTGGGAGTAACAGCGTACTCAGTATGTGGCTGGTGGCAGCTTATGAAGAATAATCCTAACGGGTTTGATCATAAAAGCAGGGAGCTCTGTTGTTACTAGCTAAGCATTATTTGTGGTGGTAGTGAGGTGGAGTTAAAGGGTCACTTTATAACCAGTGAGTCGTATCTAATCTAAAATATGAATCTGTAGGTGCTATAATTTAAGACCCACTGTGTATAGGAATTTTTACATTTTACTGTAGGTTTTCTAAAGAGAGCTTGAGCTAATTTGTGTTTTTTTTCATTTTTTTTAACAGAGATAAGGTGTTCAGTGTTTCACAGAAAAATGTTTTTAAAACTGGTTGCATATTAAAACTTGATTTAGACATAATTAAGAATTATTTCAATTGATATTTCTAAATGAGATATTTGTCCACAGAAAAATAAAATGTCTTGGTATTCCCCCCCCCCCCCCAATTCTAATGGCAAATTCTGTTTTAATTGTTAGTTCTAGTTCAATGACTACAGGAGCTGGGAAAAGACCTTGCTGTGACATGTCATAATATGAATATTAGATAGCATATTCAAAGAGTTTTTTTTATTTGTTGCTGTGGCTAAAGAGCTAGAGCTCGAGAAGTATCTTTGACATAAGTGGAGCTTGGCCAGCATATCATCAAAGGATTTCTAACAAGTCTGTGACTTCAAGCCCACTTGTCATGCTGAAGTTAATAAGATACTGCAATGGAAAGGCCGTTTGGAGAACCACTATTTTTCCACCCCAAGAGAAAAATAGGATTGATTATTGACGATCTCTTTTGGTTTTGTATCTCACGTGTATCCATTAAGACTTCTGAGTCAGTGGTTTCATCCTGTGGTCTGCATACTTTCAAAGTCCCCTGTGGACCACTTCTAAGTGGCCTGGGAGAGCAAGTTGATGTGCTAAACAATCACTTGTCTATGGGAAATTTCTAAAGAGAATTATACCACCACTGGAAAACTGCTAGAAGCTTACAAATTAAAATAAAATAAAAAATTGACGAAACAGTTCTATGTTGTAACACAAATCTCACTTCAGAGTGAATCTGTTCAGACGGCTGTCTGAAATGACAGCTGATATACCCTAATGTAAAGCAAAGTGCAGAAAAGATCTCTCCAGGAAAGAATCTTGAAGGAGAATTCTGTATTGGCAGGTCAAAGAATGGTATTTTTCATTAATCTTGAAGTAATGGATCGCATATTGGTACTTGTCTTTTTTTGGAAAGGTTATGGAAAGATTCAAGAGAATGTATACTAGGAATTTGATATTTGCCTTTTGAATTTGAAGAGAAACAGGCACAACTGAACCTTTCTGTAAAGCTAGAAATTTTGTAGTGGAAAGTGGCAGAGTAAACCCTCAGTTACCTGAATTGTTTGACAGGTTTGTATTAGTAAGCCAACTAGGAAAAGATGGCTTTAGTTTGTAATGTGTAGTCAGTATGCCTGTTAAGTTCTTCCATCAGAGAACTCTTGAGTAGTTTCAGTCACTAGGACTGCATGGGTAAGGAAGGCAAAGCTGGTTGCGTGCCATTTTGCAGGACGAGATCTGCAGTTCAGTGACATGCCTGGGGGTGGGAGCGTGGGCAGGCAGAGACCCTCTGCCTTAGCCACAGGTCGGCATCCCCTTTCGGTCGGTCCCCAACTGCTCTGGGAAGGATCTGGTCTGCTTCCCAATGCTTCCCAATGCTTTAAGGGATGCAAATGTCAGAAATGTTAACTAAAAAAAGTAGCACTACTTGTTTATGAACTCTTGTATGCTTTCTCAGATGCCAGACTGACTTCTACTGTGCATTTGTCTGCATGTCCCCCAAAAGTTAAAAGCCTTTGGGTGTGTGTCTCATGTTCTGCTTTGTGTTTTAGTATATCCAGAATAACCACAGCAGCTTCAGAAAGTAACATTCTGCTTTTTAAAGGACTTTTTACAAAATATGTCTGATCGGATAACCAGAAATTCTTGTGCAGAACTGTAGGGACTCGTATCTAAAAGGAAGGTGCACATGGAAGTATCTACCTTGTTTCAACCCTAGAAAAAACACAAATTTATTTATTGAAAGCCACAAACACAGCTTCTGCTGTTCAAGATTTCAACAATACTGATGTGGTCAAGACTATTTGCCTTTTAATGCAGGAATGCATTCTTTGCATTACAGATACTGAAAAGGGGGGTAGATGTTTGTGTTATTCACTAGGTAAAGCAATGAAATCGTATATTGTGGAAAATGATACACATACAGGGTGTGTGTGTATATATACACACACTCACACATATATGTGTGTATTTTATACACACACACACACACACATATTTTATATATTATATGTAAATATAGATCTATAGTGAAACCTGCGCTGCATCAAGTAATTGAAGTGTGACCTGCACATTGTCTCAGTCTTTCAGTGATTAGCTGCTTAACTCTCGTATATCTACTGGTAAGCGTAAAAGATAACTCTTGCTTCTCTCTGCCTTTTCTAAGTGTCTCTACACTAAGTTGTACTAACTTACACCAAAACAAAGCACTTCTGTAAACCATCTAATTGCCTCAATGGGTGGGATGAGAGAGGGGATTTAGACTGTAAATTAACTGGAGAACTGTCAAAGCATTTAGGGGACTGCTGGAACTGGGAACTTTGGGGTAATTTCTGTGGAAAACAATTTCTTGAAGGAAGAAATGATTCTACCTTCATTTATACTCCTTGATTCAGATCTCTTGTGTTAGGGAACTGTGTTTAAGCTCTTGAAGAGGAACAAGCTTTCCAATAGAACATTAGAAAGAAAGGAGTAAAATTGTCTCAAGAGCCTTTTGGTTATATTTCTATTGCAATTTAAGACAAATACTGGCTTCCAATGCCATGTATCTTCTGCACTAACTCACTCCTTAGAAGTATATCATTAATATTTAAATATTGTAACTGTGTAAATAAACAACAGTTGACCGGAATTTGCTTAATTCTGCTTTTCTCAAATCTGTACCATCTAGAGTGCCTAAAAATAAAAATGACTTCTGCATTGTTTTGGGAAAGCTATACAGATGGGCAATGGACAGACTGTTGCAAAAGAGCACAAGCTGTGGAGTCTTTGGTTAAAAATTAACCCTTTATTTCAAGCAGTAATGGTGTGTTTTGAATGATAGTCATGGTATGAAAAAAAACTATTTGTATTTGAAGAAAGATGTTATAAAATCATGGAGGCTTTTCCTTATGTTATTTGAGTAGTCATAGCTGTGATGATTTAAGAACATGAGCAGAGTAAGGCTTATGGGGAGAATTTTTTTTTTTCCCCCAGATGTATTGATCAGTCTAGTTATTAAAAAAAAAAAAAAAAAAAATTCTTGGGCAGCCAACCTTGTTTTCCAGGTCTGAAGAAAAAGATTATGTGACCAAAAGCCTGTTTTACCAGCAATATTGGTCTGTTTAATAGTCCCTCAGAAAATTAGCCATAAATGGCTGTTTTAAGCATATTTAACTCATTTCTGAACCTAAATATTCAGTTTTTGTTGTATTTCAAATTACATTTGTTAAAATAAATGTATTTTTTTAAACCTAAACAAGATCTTGCTGTTGATTCTTACTATCATTAGTCATTAGGAGCAAAGCACTTGTGAAGGTTGTCTTGGCCACTGAGTTGAGCTGCCAGCTGCACATGTACCATCTTATGAAGTACTTCTCATAAACTCCTCAAACTTCACCTTAAACAGCACCTGGAGTTTGCGCCCATTACCCCTTTTTTGAAATCTGGACACAAATCTGATTACTGGGATTGTTGGAACATGCATCTGACTGGCTATCCTAAATTTATCAGTCACTGGTTTTATACCCAATTTGTTCTTGTGTCAATTTTACCCTTCACCTTAATTCTTTTTCTTTCCTGTACTTGGACCTGCTGATATTTTCATAAATAGCAATCTATCTAAAATAAGCTAAGTTCTCTAGCCTTCTCCCTCAAGATAATATTTATCCCTATCTGCTTTAACTCTAATTGTTGTTCATGTGGATGATCAGAACTATATACAGTATTTACTAGGGCGCAAATATTTCCCTGTGTTAACTGGGAATCATCCTGAGAGGCATTTTAACATTTCATTTCCTTTTTCTCACTGTTCCATCACACTAGTTGTTTATAGGCATCCTGTGGTTAAATACAAATATCTTCAAAGTAGTCTTCAGCTATACAGTTTTATGTTGTTTCACATAAACATAAATGAAGCCCAAAGTTCAGCTATAATAACATGGCAGAAAACATAAAAGTACTGAAGTATTTGAAGTTTGGAAATGCGTATGAAATGGTAGTTAAATTTGTGGTGGCTTTATGCTGACAGGCTTAATGATTTCTTTACTATTATTTAATGCTAGGAATCTGAATAAGCTCAAGCCACTGTACTGCTGTTAGAGTTGCAACTGCCTAATGCTTAAAGGACACCCTTCTCTACAGTAACATTTAAAAATACTAATTCCTCTTACTCATCTGCAATCCTCTTCCCACAGCTTGAGCTCAGGGTTGTAATGGAGCCTATTATAGGCAAAAGGTGTATGACTCAGCCATTAAGCCATTCAAACTCTTGGCTTTTTTAATTGCCACCATTAAATCTTTAGTTTTCCTCTCATAAAATAGATATCATTGGTGTAAAAGGCATCCCTGCTAAAGATATATTGTATCTTTTGCCCTCAGTTTTCTATGAGTTGATCAGCTGCAGGTGTTTAAAGGGTGGTTAGGTTTTTTCATATCAGAGTTTTTCTAGAGTTACTGCTTTTCCTTAATATTTAGGAGTATATATAAAACAAATGAAAATGTAAGAAAGCCATCTGACAAGATGCTGTGTTTTCAGGTTTTTTTCTTTTCTATTTAGGGACAGGAGAGGGAGAAGAAAAACTTACCTTCGCATCATGTTTTTTTGATCTTAAAACTTATTTAACCTGAGGACTGGGTACCTTCTGTGTGACAGAATGGAAAATGTTAATTCTCGAGTATATAACCCAGGAAGTACCCATATCATTTAGCTGATGTTTTTGTTTGTTTTGTTACATTCTTGGCTTGATATATCAGAAATTGAACATAGAAACAGCTATAGTTTTGCAGGGGGGTCAGAAATAAGAGGAAGTTGAAAGGACACAGTGAAGGTTAAAAGGTTAAATGTTCAAATCCTTATAAAAATAGCTTTTAATTTGTGTTTTGTGCCCCCCCCCCCAAAAAAAAAAAGGTCTAAGGTGTCATGTTAAGTATTTGCATTGCTGTGAACTTCAAGTAAAATGTCTCTGAAAGAGAGGTGTGATGAGGACATCTGAGGAAAGTGTAAATGTTCTTAACTGTGTATAGTCTATCTTGTTTGTATGTACAGTTGGGGAGAAAGCTTTAGTTATTATGTCTGTGTATATTTTTAAGTGTCTGCTGAAAGTATGTATCAAGAAACAACAAAGGGAGCTACAGAATGTATTAAACAGTAATTTAATGTACACATTTCAGGTGCTTGTGTCTGTAGAATTCCAAGCTGCAAAACTAGAATTAAGGGTCAGTCTATATGTTTGAGTTGCAATCGTAAAATGTTCTACACTAGGAAGCAGAATTTGTTTCATTAGTGACATTAACTATGGTAATTTTTTTCCAAGTATTTGAGGCTGAAACCTAAGTAATTTATAATGACTTCTAAAAATCAAAAATATATTTAAAATTTGTATTTATTTATTTTTAAGTATTACAGTGGAGTTTAAGCATGAAAATTTTCCAAGAAAACAATGTATAGACATGCATTGTTGCATGCATTGCAACTGCTTCATTTGCAGGGTGATCCATTGGCTGATGTCTGGAGAAAGCTTCTGAATGTACTGCTGAACAAAAATAGTGTAACACTAGATAAAAGTGGGTTAGAAAAGTCACCCCAACTTGTGATTAGGGATAGCTAGGAAAAAAAAAGTGGTAGTGTTTTTTTATTTTTAATGGGGGTAGGTGGGGGGTTGTTTCTTTTATTAGTGTGGAAATATTTGTAACTAAGAGAATGGCATTTAGAAAGTTGATAAAAAATGTTAACTTTTAGACCATTTAAAACTGTGAATCTAGTAGTATTAAGCACGCTCATATAGACTGTGAGATTGAAACGGCAGCAATGGCATCTTGAAATTTGGAGTAGAAATAAATGGTAGAGATAAGATGACTGATTTACTGTGGACATCATCTGATGATATCAGAAAATGTATATACCAAATAGGGCCTTTTTTGTTAAATTCTGAGAAGAGACCCTTCTCATCACAGTAACAAATAAGTCAGCAACTTTAAAAATTAAAACCAGAAAAGTAAAATAGAATTGTTTTAGAATAGGATTAACTTTCCTTGCTTTGGTGTTGTCTTATGTATTTTGTCATCTAAGAAGTTAATGGAATTGGAGAATTGTCTGTGTGTGTCTCTTAAATTTGCAATATAAAAGTTCTGAGTACAAGTTCTAAAAAAATATTTAAATTTAGCACTAGCTAAAGTAATGACTCTAGAAAACTTCACTGATTGTGGATACAGTGCACCTCCACCTTGAGTGGAGGGAGTTGGGAGATGCAAAAGTAAGAAGAGGGGTATTTTATCCTTCATGCCCTATATGCTTGGCATAAAGAGTGGAGTCTGATAGTCATGCAGATAAAATATTGATGAACCAAAAGTTCGTTAGCCCTAAACTAAAACCAAAGTGTAGTATGTGTAATAGTGATGGTGCTTCTATTAATACTGTGAGCTTATTTTTCTTAACCTAGTAAACCCTATCTGCAAGACTTCTTGGTGAAATTGAAATATCTTGCTGCAAACCATGGAAGAGTTCAGAATGTTTTATTATTTAATGAAAGTACTTACAGATGGTATCGTGGAGGTATTGCAGGACTTTTAAGTAGGACTTTCTTTATAGGTATAGCAATAAAAACCCAGGAGTTGTTGAGTCCTGTCTTAGCTCCATCTGGTAGAATCTTAAACATCTAATGCCATTTCCCTTTGCTTGAGCTACTAGAACACGATGTGCGTTTATACCTTTGGGGCAAACTTGCTCTTTTTTCCCAAGAGGGCTTGCAGATAGAAATAATAAGGTTTGTTAAAGCTTCTCTTTGAACTGTATCCTCTTTTTACCAGCCTGGAATTCTGACGCATGTTTGTCGTTAAACTGTTGATTGATGTATTGTTGATATGTGTAGGCTTCTTAAATGTGCATGTTTAGTGAGTCTAGAGTCTGATGCTGTGCATGTGGGGGTAGGCTGGGGGAGGGGATCTAAAAGCAACTCTAAAACCAAAAGGCTGGGCTGCTCTTTCCCTTGTCTTGTACGAGAGGTGTTAGGAAAGCAACAGAGAAGCTAGGTCTTACTGACAGTCTTATTGAAGTATTGGAACAAATACTGTATGCTAATAAATGCAGTTTTCTAAAAATATGTTTGTAACCAGTTTGCTGGTGCTTGCTATATTTTATTGTTCAGCTGTATGAAGTAAAGACCTTCAGTTGCTGACCAGTGTGCCTCCTTCATTTTTCAAGGGATGGCTTGGTGACCAGCTGGGGTTCCCAGCATGTCTCCAAGAGGAGCTTTCCCTCCGAGGTGGGAGAGGTGTGTTGCAGACCCTCGCATTCGAACAGGGGCGAGTAGGGATGCATGGGGCCAACAGCGTGTGCTTACCACGAGACCCCCAAAAGAGTTAGCTGGTACTCATACCCTTGTCTCTCCAGGCTGGTGAGAGGACACCAGAAGATACCGATCCCAGAAGAAAAGAGAGGATAGTGTGTATACACAAGTGTGGCAGCTATTCCCTGGGCACGAAGTGTTTGAAGCAGAGTTTGGGGCTTTTCTGGCACAGGCATAGTAAAAAAAAGTGTCTAGAGAAGCTGGACAGAGTGAATAGAGGAGAAGGGAATAGGAAAAGGAGCTGCAGGACTTTGGCAGGGAGGAAGGGAAGCGGTAGGGAGGGGATGCATAGCAAACTTCGGGTTGCTGTTCAAACAAAAATGGGCAGCATGGGGAGTCCCGTTTAAGGGGGGTTTGTGTTGGGGAGGGCCAATAGCACTGTAGGGTAGAAATGATGGGATGGAGTTGGAAATGGATGGTGTTGGAGCACTCCTATGCAGAGGGGGGAAATGGTGGTGGGAAGCGTGTATGCTCTTCATACACACGTACTGGTGCCAAGAAAACAGACTGGGGCAGTATGCATTTAGATCCATGCTGCACTGCCTGTGCACATCTCTGCTTCTGCATACTTCCTTACAGTCTTCGTTGCAGTTTGGTCCTTCGAATTCATCGTCCAACTTCTAATGCATTTCATGCTGTCCTTGCAAACAATGGATCAGGGTTCACAGGATGCCCATCAAACAGATGGTGTTTCTGAAGCTTGTATTTATGTGATTCTTAGGCATAGCTGAACAGACAGTAGAAATAAAAATTGCCTGGCCTGGTAGTCTTTGGCTTCATCTAGTAAAAAGCCCACGCTGCTTTTCTCCCTCTTCTCTTTCTCCCCCCCCCCCTTTTTTTGTTCCCTCTTCTGCAGATGAAAGTGTACTGTATTTGAATTAGAGATTTTGCAGATCAAAAAAAACAGAGGCATACCTTCTGAATTTGCAATTACATATATAACCTGTGAAATAAGTTTTCCTGTAACTTTGGGGTTAGAAGAGAAAATAAAAAGTACTGGAACAGAAATGCTCTTAGTTGCTGGTGTGGTGTGTAATGGTCTTGTTGTTGCTGCTTCTTGCAGCAGTAAAAGCACAAACAGAACTTTTTTTCATCCGTTGCAGTCAGAAGGAGCAGTGTTTGCACTGAGTACACTGAACTGTGAATTTCTCCCCAGTCATAAACCTGATGGTGTTTGCTCTGTGCCACTGTGATTCAGATTTGAGTAAGAGTAGAGAAATGTATTGCTAGAAGTGGATGTGAGCTAATTAAGGTCACTCAAAAACTATTGTCTGAGTGATTTTTTTAAGTCTTCTGTGGAAAAACAAAATTCTAGGGGACATGCATTGCTTTAATTAGTATTGTTAGGCTTTAATACACCAAGTCAGCCAAAGCTGTTTTGTTGGGGTTTCCTTGGGAGTGGGGCGTTAAATCACAATCATATTTGATATTACAAAGCTATAACCTGTGATGATGATGACATAATGCTAGAATTGCTTACTTCTGGAAGAGGATAACTTGTTGCATATTTGACATTCAGTAGCTATCTTGAAAGAATTCTGATGGGGGAGGGAGGAGAAAAGTGTATGCAGGACAGTACAATTCTCATCTTACCTCATGAACTTTGATTTCAAAGCATGACTATAAAATGTGCCTAAGAAACAGAAAATGTTCTGATTTTACTACCACAGAGAAACTGCTTCATTTTCATAGTGAAGCTGAATTTTTTGGAGGGAATGTCAAAGTAAGCCCAAGAAGAGGAACTCAGCCTACAGGTAGTCTTTGTAAGGCTTATGTATATAAATAATAGTTTTTAAATCATTCTTTCAGCCAAATATGTGAATTTTCCTCCTCCCCTCCCCTCCCCTCCACCTCCTTCTTGAGAGGCTGAAGTATTGTACTAGGTGCTCTGGAAACTGTTTCATTCTGACATGCTCTTATTTTATTGCATGACTTCGCAGCTTGCTGGGGGTTGTACAGCCCTCACCTTGTTTCAGAGGGGTTGGAAAAGACTGGTAATAAACCTTGTGGGTATTCTCTAACTAATCCAAGGAATTCTCTAGTAAGGATTCGATATCTTAAAAGTTGTGCTTGGGTAGCGGACAGGTATAACTTTGTAAAGGAAATATCCCCATTTTTAAATACTCCTTCTAAGAAGTTAAGGTATTAAGATGATGATGTTATGGGCTACTTTGTGGTATGTGACTTCACAGTAGGACTGTTACTGGTCTGCCTGTCAGTTTTCCACATGCACTACTATGCACACAGTGTGCGTATAAGCTTCACAAAACTTCTGTGGTGAAACTGCTGTTGGCTTGTTTCCAGAGTATTGACCCATTGATAATGGAGTGCACACAAAGGAGCGAGGTCTCCTTTGACGTGGCTATGGAAGGAAGACATGCCGGAGGTAGCATACGAGTTGTCACTGTGAGTGATACGGGAGTGCCATTATGAGTCCAGTACCTAATTGTCCCACCCCTCGTATGTGTCAGTACTGGCAAAGCTAATAAAAAATTTGCTAAAAGCATGACTCCTTGACCTGTCTACTTACTTGGTGATGATGGAGAGTGGAGTGTCAGGATTGTGCTAGCTAGTGGTGTGTAATATTTAGAACCTGCCCTGATTGCATTAGCAGCAATCTTATATAGTCATATAAGCCAGCTAAGTATACTTTTATGTTATAGGCTACTTCATAATAAAATGTTTGTCTTGTGGACCATTGCATTAGCAGTTATAAAAAAAAAAAAATCACTGTTGTAATTATTGTGGTTTCTTATGTGGAAAAGTAATTTGGAGAATACACATTCCATTATTTTGGGGTTGGCAGTTGTCTGATATTGTCTGAGAAACATCAATGTTGATTTTGGTCAGTGATCAGCAACAAGATAACCTCTTGCTATGGGATATTTCGTTATTTTTGAACTCTGAACAAACTCATCGGTGCTCAGTTCACTGGCTGATATTCCATAGGTTTAGTAATACTATTCTCTCACTTTATGCAAGAACAAAACAGTGTTGCTACATATGATTACTATAAAATATAATGGGATTTTTGATTTTTGGATGGCCATGTTAGTGTCATCCATCTTTTGTAATCTGGTTACTCCGTAGAGTACATGACCACAAAATAAATAATTCTAATACTACAGTTGTGCTGAGACTCAGTTAAGGATCTCTGATCTGTTCTACATAGTATCTTTTATTCTCATACACAATAACCGGGTGGTATTTGCAGCTCCACCAAATTAGCAGTGGACAGATTTTTGTAGTGATGGCTAAAAGCATTAAGATGGGTTTTAATTGTTCCCACTCCATTGTTAGGATGCTCCCACCAAAAAAATTCCAGTTGTTTTAATTCAGAGTTTTTCCTGAAAACTTTAAGTCAAAAAATATTAACTTTTTCTGGTCGCACTTGTTTTTTAAAAATAGTCTCTGTTAATAATAACAGAGCAGGAAAGCTCACTTAAGAGAGAAAATGATATTGCAGTAGCACTTCACTAAAGCATGAACGTTTGGTGCAAAGTGATTTTTACTTCTCAAATTACTTCTTGCTAAGAAGGTGTTGACAGAACTTGTTTTCCATACGTTTTTATCTGTATTTTGTAGAAATATGGAAGTATGGCAACAGATCTGGTAAATTACAAGATTCCTGTTGAGCCTATTTATAAAGTAGACGCCATTTCTTTCCTTCTCATCTTGTGTGATGTCTTTTCCTTTATTGTGGAAAAGATCATTGACACTTGCAGGTTTATAAATACAACTTGTCACTTTGGAATTACAAGTATTATAGAGGGATTTCTGCAGTAGTGAGATACCAGTACTTCCAAAAAGCATCATATTGCCCAAAATATTCTATGGTCTACTAAGTATTTTCATACAACAAATAGTACTGTCCTTGAAGACCTCACAGTTAAAACCAGAATTAAAGACAGTAGAGCAAAGGAAAGGGATCACTCATGAAAAAGGAGGAGAAATTCATTGGTAAAACAAGTGTTGGAAAGAATTATGGGTGTGAGAGTATCCTTGAGGATATTTCTGGACTTTAGATATCACAGAAAAAATTGTACAGCTGTACCATTGTTGAATGTAGCTACAAGTACTTGGTTAAGATTTCTGAGGTGGTGCTGAATCCTGTTTACTCTGGAATTTTTACTGATACGTTAACTTTGCAGCAGGACAATGTCTGAAAAATATTTACATTGGTCTACAAAAAACTTAAGCATGATATATGGAGCAGCAAGGCAGGCCTAATGTTGAAAGTGATGAAAAGACAAGTTGAGAGTTGCAGGAGCAATGCATTGTATAGATGGGAAGGTTTTGAAAAGGAGAGACGTGATCAGGGAAACTTTCCAAATGGGCTTGTTTATGGGATAGTCACAATTAGTAGTTCTAAATGATACAGATGGATGATGAATCCTTTCATTGACTTCTGAAAGGCAGGCTCATGGGGCAAGTTCTACCCAGGATGGCTTTTAGCACCTCGAGGACCTTGGCACCCGGATACATATTCTGAAAGAGTGCTCTCGGCGCCAGTACATACAGCTCTGTCCCTGCATGCGTTGCTGTAGTCTTTCTGGTGTTTTAAAATAACTTTCTTTGGGCACAAGTTGCTGTTTAACTTTTTCAAAGAGAAGGTGATAACTTAACAGAACTGTGATTGCTGCAAAAGAGAATATTCGGTAATGATTTACCTAAAGTGAAAATTTCCATTCTAGAGATATTGTATTGGAGAGGTTTTATTTTGGAGGCAGTGGGAACTGATTGGGTGCTTCCTTTACTGTTATACAACTTAGTTAATAAATCAAAGTCCAAGAAAATTTAAATGTGGTTACAGTACATCTTTTCCAAAAAAATGGAAGAGAGTAGGGAGTAAGAAATACACCTGATAGAAATCAAAGTAGTCCTGGTAAAAATAAAATGAACTCTTTAGTTTAGTGCTGATGTTTAAATTTGACAAAGTTAGCTGAGTCATGTCACATACTCTGCTGCTCTTGCTTCAGGGTCGTTAAACCTCAATATTGGCTCAAGCTGCTGCTCTGCTAGGGAACTGACACTTGTCCACTCCCAGTGCCTAAGTACAGTTGATTGTGGTTCAATCTGCATTCAAGTGATGGAGAGATTCTCCTCCTTAACCTCCTTCCCCTCCTCTAACCCTCCCTGCCCTAATCCTGCATCCTGTCCATCTTGCTGTTTTACATAACAGGCCTCATTTGAGACATCTATCTGCTCCTTGGGCTGCAGAGAATGAGGTTAGATCTAAATGTGTAAACAGCTGTGAAGTGCATGCATCGTCTTACTTTATCAAACCTCAGTGACTTAAAATATGTTTGCATATTTAAAAATAAACTTGAATTTCAGAAAAGTGAGATTTTGCACTCCAGAAGAAATTTCTCAGATACTGTTTCCCCCTCTTCTCCCCCCTGCCCCCCATATGGTTGGCTTTTAATTATTATGAAGAAACATATTACTGTCCAGGGTAACCTGTTGAGCTGCAAATTATTTTAAATGTTCAGAGTACTTGAAAAATTCTATTTTGTTCTAATAACCTGTGATCTTTAAGAGTGTCCTGCATTGTGATATTGCATGTTAATAGCATTGATTAACTGTCAGGCAGTGGGAATTGATGAGAAAATGTCCACTGTGAAATTAAATGGCATTACTGAAGACTGTACCGTGCTGTTGGTTAGGGAGGTGACTAGACCCAGTAGTCTGCAGTAGGAGTATTAATGTGAGCTCCAGGTTTTTTCGCATGATTAAAACAGGCCATCTGTTCTTTGTTAAATGTTTACAAAAACAGCTTTTCTCTAAAAGATTTAGAGATGTGGGTCTAGTAAACACCAATATTTTTGAGCACCTTTTTCACCTTATTTCAAATAATATCAGAAATATTCTGCTGTAATATCAAATAGGATTAATACCTATTTGTGTTTAATCTTTACTGGTTTCTTTCCTGTAGAAGATTAAATTCTGTGCCAACAGACTAAATTATAGCTTTGCCTCTTACTAAAAGCAGCAGGAGAAGTGATTTGAATGAAGTATGCAGATAAATTTTTCATCTTTTGGTTAAAAAAAAAAAAGTAATACATATCTTTTTATAATTCTGTAAATAGAAAATGGGGTTCTTTCATTTAGAAGTTGTGACCCTGTAACTAGAGTTAATCCGTCGTAGATTTAAAGAAGTAGAACTATTTGAAATAATTCCCTATAGTAGGCTTAAACTAATATTTACAAATGAGAGCCTATTCTTCTTCCTCTTCTCTCCTCTTAAAGAGCAGACAACTGGTTTTGGCTAAAGAAATGCATCTTTCAAGCTGCTTCTGATCTAGTCTTCTGACTAGATTTGTGCTGCTTCTACACAGCTTCACACTAGGGAGCAATGTAGGGTTGTCAGTTAGGGATATACAGTTTTAGAATATTGCAAAAGTGTAGACACAGACTTCCTAGAAAAAAATAATCACACCCATTTTTTGAATAAATGCTACAATTTACAAGATTATATATGAAGTGAATTATAAACTGTACCAAACTGCAAAGGGAGTAGTGTGTGGCTAAAGTAATGTATTTTCAAATGATAGGAAAACTAAATAAAGCCTAATTAGGGCAAAGTTGGCTTTTTGTAGCTTAATGTTTTGGGGATTGTGAATGATGTGAAACGACAATACCAAGTTATGTGCATAACAAAGCATAAAAATTAAAATACCATATTTTTGCTTCACATCATTCACAATTTATTCACAATAAAAGATAGTAAGTATTTATATTCCAGTTCAAGGAATAATATTTGCAAGTAATACGTAGACTAAATAGTTTGAATGTGTTGAGAATGGCTCTTGTGGATAAGTTTTGGAGGTAGTGAAGAATCTGAATTTTGGTAGGCTGATACCTTCCAGAATTGCACTGAAGATAGTTGTTAAGGTTACTGGGTAATATGAGGTGGAAACGATTGCTTCTGTTTTCATTGCTTAACCTCATGTCAAGACTTTACATTAAAACTGCAAATGGCAGATCATAGAGGGCTGGCACTGATGTGCAGACTCGAAAAGCTGTATACCTTACACTCAGATTCACTTTTTCTTTTTCAAAAGTTGTTATTAAGATTCCTTTATTAAAAACAAAAAAAAGTTTAGAAAAGAGGCAAGATTTTTTTTTTTTAATTAGAGGAAAAAGCTAATATTCAAGCATATAAAATAATCTGTTTATATTGATTTCTTTGACACAGTCATATAACTAATGTAGACACACCCTTGCAAATTTTATAGAACTAAATTTAGGTGGGATTATTAGACTTGTTGCAGTTTTTGAATATTCATTAGATTGGCTGTTTTGCATTTAAAAAAATGAAAAATTGAAACTATCAGTTTTGATTTATTCTAAAAAGCTGCACTTCATAATTAAGCTTATATGTAGTTGTTTGTAAAAGTCCCTCCTAATACTGCAATTGAATACTGTAGTTCCCAACCTAAGGTACTTGCTAAATACAAATTTAACAAATAATGGAAAGGAAAACTTAAATTTCTCATATGTTAGACATAGTAAGTGAACAGTATCAACTCAAGAAAAGGACTGAGTATTGCTATGGACAGCTCAATGAAGACTTTGATAAAACTTGCAGTTGACATCTCAGAAGAACTCAGGATGCATGAGGTATGAAATGGAAGATAATATAATAGTATTGACTGCACTGGGGATTTTTTTTTTCTTTTCAGGAATAATTTTTTTTGTGGTATGTCACCGTTTCTTAAAAATACTGCAAAACTGAAAGGTGCAGGGGAGGCAACAAAAACTATTAACCATGCAAAAATATCTTGCGAAAATTAAAAGTACTGCTCTGAAAGCTATGAATAAGAAGCATTATATGCGATCTGTGTGATATTTCTGTCCTTTCCACGCTAAACATAAAATGTTATATGGTATAAGTACATTACAGTGTGATGTGTAGATAAAAGTTTTGTTCTGTCATAGCACAAATCTGAGGAGGCAATCAACTAAAGTCAGGCAACCAAACTGAAAACGATTACAAGATTTTAAAAATACATATATTTAGGTAATGCATAGTTAGACTGCAGAACTCTTTGGCATCACTGACTGCCTGAGATCAACATTTTCAGTGCAGATATCCAGTCTTTGTGAACTTTGCAGCATGAAGATATGTATGTGTGAATGTTATTGTGACCATGGATTTCCAGAAGAGGTGTTGATTCCTACTTTGTGATTGCCTGAAGTGAGTTTGTTTGAGGTGGGTCTTGAAGGATGTGGTGCTAATGCAATGGGTGCATCAGCTTTGCAGTGGAGCTGTTTCCACTGAGACTGCGGCCCTGTTGCGCAGTCAGGAATCTTAATAAACAGATGGAAGAAGGGAATATGCAGAAGTCGCACAAAGTTTTTGATTAGTCAAGTAGACCCAGATCTTCAGTCTGCCATTCAAACTTTCCCTCTGTCCTGGAGTTTTCCATAAGGAGCTGCAGAGTCTAGCTTGTACTGTTCCACCCTCCCAAACAGCAGTAAAGTGTTGTTTTTATTTCTTGGTAGGCTTGCTGTCTGTCCTGCTTGGGTAGTTTCTAAGCATGTGGATTTATTAAGGGTAAGGGTTTTCTTGCTACATTGAAGAAATGAAGAAAATAGTTAGGACCTCACTAGTTCAGTTTGTTAACATTCAGACAATGATATTAATATATGTGGACAAATAAATATGCTTTCACTTTCTCATGTAATGATATTAAGAATTTTATTTCCTAAATTTTAACTTACCTGCGCTGTTTTTTTAGGTCCAGGTCATTAAAGTATATGTCTGTACATACATGTCACTTCTTCATGCACAAGGGCTGGATTTGCAGTCATGCATTCGCATGCTTGCCACTCCCGAGTACTGTTTGAAAAAAGAACAGGAGACTTGAATAACGTTACTAATAGTTACACAGGCACTGCTATTCCTGGAAGTAAAAATCGGTTTTGCTACAAAACTTTCTTCTCCCTGATTCAATGGATCAAACATCTCAAATGGCTAGAACTCGTGACCAGGTCTTACGGGGAATTTTTCCATTTTAGAATCAGGCCTGACTTCATTTTTAGGAAAGAGAAAAGTAGGAACATAGAAAAAGGATAGAAAAATGGTGTGGCCATATATACAGTTGTAAGAAGGACATTGATAAGGTGTCATACCATTACTTTTCTTTGTGGAAAGCACTTTAGCCCTGAGTTTATAACTGCTGGCAGGCAGTGAGGAGAAGCGGGTTAGAGCTTTGATATACTGCAAAGTCATGATAGCGCCTATACTCTTTTATTGCAGACTCATGGATCTTTGTGTAGAGCGGAGCCATTAAGAGGAGAAGAGCTGCAATTATATCCAATATGTTTAGTCCAGGCACTTGGCATTTGTGTGATTACACATAGATTTTTCCTGTACTTTAGAAAAGTCTGGTGTGAGCCTGATACACTATATGGACTTTGAAATAGGATGCTTAATGCAAACGTAACTTCACAAACACTTAAGACAGTTCTTTGTCCAGTTTGTAGTAGGTACAAATCTATTGCAATTATAGGTAGGGAGCTGGGAATCTTTGACATAAAATGTAACAGCATGTTACTTTTTAAAATGGCCTAATCCTTCATGCGTTGATCAAAATACCTGCTCTCACACCTGAACCAGTGTAAATTGCCTCTATTAATTTTGTGTAAAAGCAGCCAGTGAGTATACTTGATTTTCCTATTGTATGTCTAGAACCAAACTTTTAACCATTTCTTTTTCCCAGAGGGCAAAATTCCAATGCAGCTGAATCACTTGTTCCAGGTTATTTATTCTACTAACTACTATTTTGAATATAGAAATATCTGGAATAACAATTGCTTTCCTTTTGCATCTAAATGTTGAAATGCCTAAATATTTTCTACACTTCCACTTTGTATACAAGCTTTATTATAGAATAATTTTACCATTGCTATATCAATTTTTTTCTGCTCATTTTGTCACTGTTTTAACTGCAGAAAGCTAGTGTTTATTAATCTTTTACTGTACAGTATTTCAGATATGCTATTAGTTTAATCTTCTGCTTTGTATTTTCTCCCTCTGTAACCTCTTGCTCCACAATAGAGAGCCCCACAGATTATTTTCTTTTCAATGCAAAATTTTAGAATTCAAACTTAGAAATCTACAATTTTATTTCTATTTGTGTCTCCCAGCATTCTCCGTCGGAACCCTTTTTAGAGAAACCAGTGCCGGATATGACTCAGGTTAGTGCACCGAATACCCAGCTAGTGAAAAGTGATGATTATCTGCCATCAACTGAGCCGCAGCCACAGCAAAAGAAAAAGAAAAAGAAAAACAATCACATTGCTGCAGAAGGTCCCAGTAAAGGTTTTGGTAAGGAAGACTTTCCTGGGGATCTTGACAACCAGAATCTAACCAGGAACTCGGTGGATATCTCTCAAGAAGAGAAGAAGAAAAAGAAAAAGCCCAAGACAAAAAAAGAACCGAAGGATCCTAAAGAACCCAAGGAAAAGAAGGAACCCAAGACCCCCAAAGTCCCTAAGACCCCTAAAGAGCCAAAGGAAAAGAAAGCAAAAAATGCCACACCAAAACCGAAGACCAGCAAAAAGACCAGGTAGGTCAGAAAGCTAATACGTGTGTTCAGAGAAAAATAGTGTATTTGTGGGATTTCTAGAATATCTGTGCTAAGCAGAGTGGGTGGGGATGAAATCTTGCTTTGTCATTGGGCATCTATCATCTACAACACCATATTTTTGAGGAATACTCAGGCGTGTTTCTGTTGTTTGGATTTCCTGTTTATGGCTTCATAATTATCCTGAAATAAGCTGGAAAGGCGGACATATTTGTCATAGTCAACAAGGCTGATTTATCTTTTCAAGGCATAAATATTCCTGGATCTGTTAGATTTCAAAACTAACTCATTTTCTTCTGATGTTGATCTGCCATTGTTTGTGGTTTGTGTATTAAGAAATTAAATTGCTTCAACAGTAATTTTTTGGTTTGACTGAAATCCAGAGAGGGAGCGTTTAGAGAAGAAAGATTTGATGAAGTTTTTGTCTAAATAAAGAAATGAGCTACTTAACATTGTTACAAGTTGTACTACCCTTCCAGACACTTTTATACTGACATAACCTATGGGCTATAAACTTTGCTTTTTAAAAAGGCATTTTTATATGGATGTTGATGTATTCTCATTGTAGGGATTATACTCATTTTACTGTTTCATGTAAAAACAATTTTTCTAGTACAAAATCTTCCTGGACAGACCAGATGCTTCAGCCCTGTTTCTTAGCTGTTTTCAATTGGCATCATGTCCCTTTATCAGGATAGACTTAAAATACTACAGAGTAGTATGAGAGAGGACAAACTGCCATTATACATGAGTAAATATGTCATAGATAATCACACAGATTCTTTCGTTATCCCTCAACTCCCCAAACACCATGATTACAAATGCTTACTTGAAAGAAAACTGAAAGGAAAAAGACATTAAAGCTCAATTTTTTTCATTTGTACCTAGAATTTCTTACAACTGTTCTGAATTTGTTCCAAACATCTGAATCTGTTTTTCAAGATGTGGCTAGTGTTATAAAATATAACTTCCAGATGGAAGCACAGCCAGACTTGGTTAATCTGAATCAGTTTGCAAAATCCATTTTTATTAGGGTTTAAAAATTGTAGTTAATGAATGAGCTTTGCATATATTCTGCAAGGCTGACTGTTGGTTAGTCTTGCTGCAGTTATATCACTAAATAAGGCACAGTAGATACTAGTTGTTCCTTTGGCAAGAAAAAGATGTTTTTTAACTAGAAAGCAGAGATGGTGTTTCCTGCAGAATTTATAAACATCGGCTTGTAAAATTAAATGTTGTTCTGATCCACCTGAATTAGCTTTTCAGTAAATAACTTTTGCAATATGATAAGCTGAATCAACTGTAATTTATTTACACACACTATGTTCCGGACTGTCCAGGTATAAGGATGAGTTTTATACACATAAGTCATTTCTTAGAAAATCTCTAAGTTGTACATCTCCCATGCATGTTTTTGAAACCAAAATACTGTATCAGCTAAAATAAGCTTTTTATTCCATTTCCTTATATTCATAGGTTTGAAGGCTGAACAACCATAATGCATGCTATAGGACATCTCCCAGCAATTTCTGCACCAAGAAGTAAAAAAGCTTTTACTGCAGGACTTCTCAATTAGTGCATTTTTGCAGGGTCTTTACTAGAATGAAGCTTTGTTTAATAAGATGTGGCTGGAAAGACTCTGGTTCAAAATCATGCATGGGTTTCTATGGCTGTGCCGGACATCAGACCTCAGAACTTGTCTGTCCCACCTACTCAATCCTAATATCTCTTTGCATGTCTTCTCTAAGTCTTTGGGGCATGCTGTGCAGATTGAAGGGGCAGTATTTCCTCTGAAGGAACAAATCACTGCTTTCTTAGATGTTATGTGTAGGGAAGTTTTATTCTCTATCTTCTTTCCCATGCCATAACTCTTGCAACTGGATGACTACAGCATTCTTGTAGTTACTAAGCCCTCTTGTTTTAACTGTGAGAGAAACATGCAGCATTAAGAGTATTTGCTGTTCCTTATACTTAGGGTTGTTGAGAAAGTCTGCTTTCCCTGTAATGGACTTGTCTTTCTGTTGCTGAACGCTGTTTTGAGAACAAGGTTGTTCCATTTTGTGGTCTGATCAGATTGAGTATCAAACTTCAGTGAACTTTCTGACTGTGGGATGCTATTCTTATGTTGCTCTAGAATTTTAAATCGGTGGGGGAAAAAATTTGCTTGCTGTGGCAGTACCACAGATTGGGAAATCTGTCCAGTGACATAGATCAAATTTTTAATGAATCAAGTTTTTAAATGAATCAACAGCCCAAACAATCAGTTAAGCCACAATATTTCAGCAATGCTAACTCTAGAAAGGAAATATTACAGTAACTGAGATGAGTAAGATTCATGCAACTGAATATAAATTATGGTATGATTATGTAGATGGAAAACATTTTGATAACATTAATAAGATGTCTGGCATGTGTTTACTACTGGTGCTTACATTGCTCAGTACTTTGCTTCTAAGCACTGGAAAAAGAGTAGTGCAATTTTGGATTTCTAAATGCTGTGAAAACTAGCAGTCTTCATTCCTGAATAATCTAGTTGGTTTTAACAGGAGAAGAGTTTTGCACTCATGTAAAAATCAGGTACATAAAGTCAGACATTTAAAATGTAAAGAGCAACAGTTTTTTGGACAGAGCACAAGTCCCAAATAGTAAAAAATTTAAACTGAAATGTCAGGATTAAATTATGAACTATTAAATTACAAAATGGATTAGGCACTTCAGTACCACATTTTGAATCTGTGTATATTTTAATACAGCCTGTGTCTTGTGTCAAAATTAGATAAAAATATAATCGCATCCCTTCTACCTTTACAGTAAGTTGTAACAAAATGAGCAGCCTGCCTCACTGAAACACACCTTCATGTGATGGATAACAGATAGATTGGAGAATGAAAGAAGCTGATTAATTTAGTGCTTGTTTGAACTACGAGTCCTGTAGCATCATAAAAAGAAAACATCAAAATAGGCTGTTCTATATTGTGCTGTATGCTTGATGACTTTGGAATTTGAAAAGTTGTAATTGAAATTAGCTTGATCCTGCCAGCACAGAAAGGCATCTACAGTAGTGGCTGGAGGAAAAAATTTGCAAAAGAAATGTATTGTGGAACAAATTAGTCAGGTTCAAAAAGAAAACACAGATAAACTTAAGATCACAAATGAAAGGTTTTCATTAAGCTGGGCTCTTAATGTTATCAAGCCAGCCTGGGGCATGTGCAAAGTCAGCATTTTTTTCCCAAAGTAGGTGGAGGATAAGGGGCAAATAGTCCTACTAAATTGCAAAGTCATGGCTCAGATGTCTGCTCCTCCTGTGCCTTTCCCTGGAGGAGATGCAGACCACCTGTTTGAGATCATGCTGCTACCCAGCTGATCCCTCGCTCCCTCTCTGCTTCCTATGAAACCTAGAGAGTAGTTCAGGTGTGTGAAGTGGTAACTACTTGCAAGGGCCACATAGCAGCTCTTTTTAGGAGCAATTGTTGGCCCCCTTGCCCATCTCCCAGGAGGATGCTGTGCTTTGCAGGGCTCTTCCTACCTGCTGCTTCTCCTCCCCTTGCCCTTCCACCCCGCAGCAGCAGAACCCCCTGCCCTTCCCAAATGCACAGCAGCAGCGTGGAAGCAGAGTAGGGCGAGTGGGTTGCTGCTGGCAAAGGGAGTGCAATTGCTTCTTGTGGAGGGGGTGGAGACTGACTTTTTGGCGCGCAAATTAGCTGTTTGTTGTATAGGAAAGGGGGTGGCTTCTGGCTGAGGAAGTGGGAAAAGGCTGCTGCGTGGGGGGAGTGGTGAGGGCAGCAGGATGCAGCACCTTAGGGAGCTGGAGGACAGGAAAAGAGGTCCCTAGGTGGTAGTGGTAGTTTTCAGTCTGAAGCTCAGCTCATCCTGAGAAAGGCAGGAAGGGGGTGCCTGTGGGAGCGAACAGGAAATRGTGCGAGATTTCCCTGCACGAGCACATTGAGGCTGTTCCTGTTCACACCTGTCCCAACGTCCCTTTTGAACTTGCCCAACTATGAAAGGTTTACCTTCGCCTTTATTGCAGCGGGGCCTCGCAGGCTTCGCTGTTAGCAAAGCTTCCTTTTCAGTCATTTGACAGAGTTTTCAGGCCGAAATAAACCTGGTCATCCTATTGTTGTTTTTCTTACTTCTTTGCCCTAAAAGCTTTCAGTTACTCTAGAAGCCTTAAAAAAATTGTTTGCCTCAGCTTAGGCCGCAAAGAAAGTCTGTCAGCTCTAACATTTTGAGAGGGTGGGATTCTTCATTACTGGTTTATGGTTTTGTTGCTCCACAATGAATGTGTAGCAATTTTTCCAAGCAGGGTTCTGTTTAGAAATTTTTCATGGTAAATGCCCCACAAATGGAAAAATAGAGATCTTAGTAGTGTGACTGACTAACTTTGAATGATTAGACTAAAGAAAAAACATCTTCCAAATCCTGATACCCRTCATAAATTACACTAATAAACAGATCTGTCAGTTATCCAGATCTAATGAAATAGTTGTACAGTGTAAATATAAGGGCTAATTACTCCCCCTCTTAATCCTGCTAAGCATGCCATGCTTTTTGGATATTTTTTGATTCGGATGGTTTGGCCCTCTAAGTTTCCGGTGCTTGACCTGGCTCTGTAGGTAGTTGCTTGACAAAGTGACACAAAACGCTATTTGTCAAAAATTGGTCTAAAATCTTCTTTCTTCTCTGCTTCCCTGTTATCCTTCTTACTGTTTTCCTTTTAAGCCCTCATTTTCCTTCATCTTGTTCTCTCCTCTGACCTTCTGCAGGTTGTGTTCCTAGTGATCCCCTTTGGGGCAGTCTCTGTACAGTCCTCTGGGAGAGGAGGAAACCAGAAAGCGGTACTGGGCAGCTAGCTTGCAAGGCATCTAATCTGAAATGCCTGTGTTTATATTACTTGAATGAAAGGTCTCATTTTAACTGTCAATTATAAAAATATTTTAGTGATTTGTGTGTGGATGTGCAAATTTTTCTTTAATTTCTGCCAGATTTATGGTTTTTGTTTGGACTGGAGACTCTCGGCACTTTGAGTTGTGTGTTCACATGTGTGTAAAAACAAATGTTCAAGATAGTTGTCTAAAGGTGTATGTTACAGTTCTCATTTCTTGTTTCCAAATTTGAAAAGTACTATCAGGCATATAGCCAAAGTTAAGTATTGACACATAGACCCTAACAGTAATTCTGAATTGTCTAAGAACAGATCTTTACCTACCTGTATTTATATATGGAAAGCTAATTTTAGTCCAGTCTAACACCATACCTGAATGATTTGAGCATGCTCTGCTGGAAAGTGGAATAGGCTAGGTCAAAAGTAGATATGTTTAATTGTTATGAACAAATGGCACTTGCTTTGTGGGAAGCTGGAGCGCAGGAGAGTTGTTGACAATTCCAGGAAGCTGATGTTCTCACCTGCCAGGTAAAGCTACTTGCAGTGTTGCAAACCAGGAAGCAAAGCCTCGCGCTGCTTAAAGAGACAGTGCTTTTGTTCTGTGGGTTTTGGTTTTTGTTTTTTTTCCCTTTACCTTTTTTTTTTCCCTTGTTGGAAAAAGAAAAACAGCAATTCTTAGGCTGAATTCAGAACTTAAAATTCTCAGTGTAGCTTCTTACAGGCTCTGTTCTCCCCAAGTGAGTTGTGCTTTTTATGTATCTGTTTTTAACTGATAGTGCAAGTGAAAGATTCAAAATTGTGTCCAAATTACTTAGTGCGTGTCTCTTGCTGAGAATGATTCAGTATGCTGAAGCACAACTTGTGTGTGTGTGTGTATATATATATATATATGTCATGAAATACTCTTATGAAGATGTTTAGCTCAAACTCTCTGCTGCTACAAGTAGGGAAGGGTCTAATAGAGTTTAGAAAGAAATCTTTGTTTAGGTGGATCTGCTACAAGTACTTCACTTGCTTGCAAGCTCTTTGTCTGGATCTTCCTGTGTGATAAGCACTCGGGGATGCTGTATGAGTCAAACAATTGTGGTCAGGCCGCCGAGCGGTCTTAGGGCAGACAGACAATCATTAGTGCTTTCCTGCCTTTCAGCAAATTGATATTTTATCAAACCTTGGCTACGCTATTCTTCAAGACTTTAAGCCTGTTATTCATATGTGATAGTGCACCCAGGGCACGGTAACTACTACTAAACTTAATTGTACGCTTTGCTCTGATTTATAGAGGTCACCAGTGAAAAGCACTAGCCTGTCAACTTACTTTACCTGGCAGCGGTTCAACTCCCTGACAGGCTTACCTTTGATTTAAACAAATTTGAGAAATATGTAAAGTTTTGGAAGCAGTTTTGCACTGATTTGATAAAAGAAACCACAAAACGCCGCAGCGCAGGTGTTGGGAATGTTTGAAAGCTGATTGAGAGAAGCAGATGGCTTTAGTCAGTGGCATCCAGCCAAAAGAGCAGGTGCTGGTCACGTGGCCGCTGGTTACCAGGGTAATCTGATTGCTCTTGGCGTGCAGATGAAAGGGAAGGGGCCCAGCGTTCAGCTGGAGTATTGTATAATTTGTGGCAGTTAGAGCGGAAATAAATGCTGGAAATGGAGCCTCATAGTAGGGGAGACTTCTGTCCATGTGTAGCATACACACTAGGGCGGTTGGAAGGGGAACTGTTGTATGGTTTTTTTTTTTTAATGATTTGTCTTATGTCGTCGCTCTTTCAGTGGTATCAAACTTTTTTTTTTTTTTTTTTGGAAAATTGTCACAGTTTGAGTTTTTTTTTTTTTTTTTGGTATCAAACTTTTTTTTTTTTTTTTTTGGAAAATTGTCACAGTTTGAGTTTTTTTCTTTTTTTGGAGAGGAAAGCTATATTTTGCCCTATGATTTTGCAATAATAATTTATTTTTCAAACTCCCGGTATTTGCATGTGTAAATTATTTTTTGTTTGGTTTTGCTTTTTTTAAAAAATTCCATATTGGTTTGAATGCCCTCTGCAAAAGAAAATAATACAGGAATTGAATTGATCTAGTACCAAAGCGTTATATAACTGTATTCAGAAATTTTAAATTATAGCTCTGAAATATGCATTCATTTGATAAATAATAAAATGAGTAAGCATAAAGCTGATATGTTTGTTTGAGAAGCTACAAGGCTGGGATTTACAAAGGAAAAACAAACCCCAGACAACCCCCCTGCTATGATATTAAGATATTAGGGGAATAGAAGCTACTTAAAAGTGACTGAAATAATGTTTCACAATCTATACTTCTCATTTGTCAAATATCAGTGTATAATTCTACATGAGCAGGTTTCTTTTAAGCATTTCGGCAACTTTTTAAAAGCAGTCTGTCAAGTCAGTAACAGGCCTGAAGTGGTTGACCACAGAAGGGGGGGGGGGGGGAAGCTGGCAGAACCCCATATGAGTCTCAAAGACTAAATGTGTTTAAAACTATTAACTTTTATCATCAGTTCTTCTTCGTTTATCATTTAAAAACTTCATCTGCGTGACGCTGAAGATCTCAGTGCTTAATCTGGTGACCACGTATTTAAAGCTGGATTTTGATATGTGTATCCTTAGCTGCTTTTTTTTTTTTATAATAATAATACTCTATATGCATAGATGGGGTTTTAAATGTAGCTAAAGAGAAGGTGTAGTCCCAACACCGTAAAGGTGATTATTTTCCCAAGGCTGGGGGGACAACCCTGAAACCTTTTTCTTCCATTGGTAGCTATGACTTTGTAATTTCACGTGGACACTGGGATGCTAGTTTTTGGTTTCTTATCAAAGAAAAAAAACAGTAGAAAATTTGTGAAAAGCATAAAGGTTAGGTAAATAAGCCAGGTAGCTGCAGCTGACAACAGCAAGCCTAATCTGGTCAAGTTTATCAACTCCTGTCTGTATAAACTGCCCCTCACTACAAACTACTCATTAAGTGTATATGCATGCCCTGAGATGTGATGCAAAGACACCTTTCCTAGCCCCCTTTTTGGAAATAACAGGGAACATGGAATAAAATGGAGAATTTTCTCTTTTGGTCCACTGTTTTGGTAAAATTTCCTCTGATCCTGCTCAACTAGTCCACACAGTTAATATCAAGAAAAGTACACGTGCAATCCTGTTTCATTTCACATGCATCAGACTGTTCAAGTGACGTTTTCAAAAGTGCACGATTGGAAGACAGCAACTCTTCTGGTCTCATTTTTAGCTTCTTGTCAAATATGTTAGTCACTGTCTAAGCTCTCTCCTTGAAGGAGAGAAGTGACATGTCTATTATTAAGGAATGGGAAACGTATAGCAATGGCCCGTGCATCATTGATTTTACAATTATGTTTAAATCCTTAAATAAGACAAAGCAGTTGAAAATAATGAAGTCACTAAAAATAAACAGTTTAACTGCTTTGTTAAGTGCTTCTTACTTACATTTTTATATGAAGTTTGATTAAAAATACCTCTGTTTTAGTAACAAGAAACCAGACTCAGAAACTAGTGCTGCGAAGAAAAAGGTTAACAAGGGAAAAGAAGGTTCTGAAAATTCAGATCTGGAAAAAACTCCACCACCATCACCTCCTCCTGAAGATGACGATGATCCAGGAGTTCAGGTAATTTTCTTCCRTGTTCTCTGTAGCCCTTCCCAGTTTAGGTAGGTAAAATTGGAGGTCGGACAGTCTTTGTTATTTGCAGGTAGTTTCTTTATTGATTAGAATGATATATCAAAAAGGTGAGAACTGAAGATCACCATAGTGAATATTTTACTTAGAATAAGCACTCCTCATCATGATTTTGCTTTACAGTCTTGTTACCTGTAGATACGTGCAAAGTGCTACTTTTTTTTGCACGTTTTCCTCCATCACTCTGGAATTATGAAGATGAATTTTCTGGTCGGTAGATTTAATATGCCATTGTGAGGTCTTTTTTTATGAGCCTTGCTTTTTCTGTTGTATTGGCTTTGCGATCTTCTGAAATCAAGATTAAAACATGACAAAGTAGTATGCAGAGAACTTGTGTGTATGTGGGTTGTGCTACATCATTTTTGTGAATGAGGGGCTGTTTTGCAGGACTGCCAGTCATCAGCTAACAGTGATAATTTCTCTTCAACACTGAACATCTGTCGATTTCTGTCCAAACGTTTTCATGTAAATAAAATCTTGAAATAGAAAAAGCAAATCAGAAAACTTCTGTGTGTTCTGTCACTAGCCATGTGAAGAGGAGGTCAGCTCATGGCTTGCTTCTGCTGGCAGTGTTCAGAGTGGGCATTAAAAATCAGAGTTTCAAAAAGGTTGATAATTCTCATAAAGGGAAAAAGAGGCAAATTGTAATGGAGAAAGTATGAATCTCCTAAATAGTCATGCTGGTATTTCTGAAATCCATTGCATTTGGCCATCACATATCAGTTTGTGCACATTGCTTCTAGTTAATAGTGATGTCAAGACCAATGATCACTTGAAGGCTCAAAGTAGCATGGTGAAAAAGTTGTCAAGTAGCAGTGTTGTAACACAAATGCAGTTTATACCTTCTCTCTTTACCATTTTTCGGAAGGGTTGTAGAATATAATAAAATGTGGAACAATATACTGTATTCTGGTTAAAAACAACAACAGAAAAGAGCATTGATTCATGAGAGTCATCATGGCATTATAAAGTCTGAATTAGAGTGGAGATATACRTGCAAACATTAAGAAGTCTAAAGAATGAGTTTTCTGTCCTGTGCCTCAAGTCTTTCTTAGCTTGATTAACGGTACTGACAAAGATGCAGAAGAAACTTCTGGGGTTGATGGGTTTTTTGTTTGTTTGTTTTTATTTTTTTTCCAGATTATTATATACTGTCTACAATTCAACATATATGCACGTTTGTTTTCAGTTTAGTGGGACAAGAACTCCTCTCTGAAACGCATTTGGGTGATAAATTTTACATCTGAAATATATTTTTTCTTTATGTAAATATGAGTGTTAGGGTCTTTGCATCACATAATTAAAAGTAATAAAGTATTATTATTTATTTTTCATTTTTTTAATATTTTTTCCTCACATTGTGCATGTTATACTGTGCCCACACTACTCTATGGCAGCTTACAGAGGGGCTGCAGCCGATACATTAAGATACCTAAAATTAATATTCCTGCAGGAATGTGTTATAGATTTCCCAACTCAAATTTATATTATGCAGTTCTCTAAAACACTGTTGTATTTTTTTTGTGCACCACTGCATGAGCTTTTTAAAGAGCTCAGTATTTAAGTGTGATCTTTAGAGAGTGGGATGAATATTTACTTTTGTGTGTTATTTTATCGTACAATTTTTGTATATTCTGTTGCCGTACCTATTATTATTCACCTTTCTACCTTTAGATCAGTTGATGAATAAAAGATAAACTGATACAAACAAATGCATGCACGGTTTCTGGTAACACATAAAAATTGCAAARCCTTATGTGAACGCTAGGGGAAACAGGAAGCTAACCAAGTCAATAAATATCAGAAAGAGGATTACGCTTATATTCTAGGTGCCCTTTCTATTAGGGAAATGGATGAAGAGACTTTTGGCACCAAAAATATTGGTAAGACTTACCTATAGAGCCAAAAGAAAATTCGTATTTTCCCATCAGTGATTATGGAAAGAGGGTGTGAATTTGCCAAGTGGCATCTATTTTCAAGTATAAAAATATTGCTGTCATGTTATAGTCTAACATTAACCCCCGTAATTTACTAGTTTAAAGACAGAGCCACATCATCGTTGTTTAAAGGGATCATGTGAATTCCAGCTTTGCTCAAGAATTTCAATTTAATTTAAAGAAAGAATTTCTAATTTTGTGAAATGTTTCAGATATTATGCAGTTAAAAAAGCATCCTTAACTATCTAAAAGTATATATTTAACTTCCATCTATGTACATTCAGAGACCTGGATACATAGATTTGTTGAACAAGCTACATACATATTTGCATGTAGCTGAACAGGTGCATATTAAGCTGAGAAAGATGCAAAAATAACTAATATCAATTCATAAATTGGATTTTTTTCTTAAGTAATTGAAAATTCCAAATCTTTTTTAATACGTATGTGAGTCCATTGAGATATGTAATGCTGAGCTGACAGTTTCCTTCAACAAAATGCATTATTAGCTTTTCAGACTGTATGACCTGATCACAGAATC